>NC_037648.1:11320008-11620008 GCF_003254395.2 Apis mellifera
CCACTCATATATATATATGTACACCCTTCTATCCGACTCTCTAACAGCCAGAAACGCGCCTAACCGCTCGTATATGGGTTGATACAATGCCGCGTATATATTCGACGCCTCTTCCTAACCATCCATGCTGCCTGCATCCATGCGAGTGGATAGGTAGATAGAAATTCCAAGTCTCCGGATTTCTATACACCGTCACCCGGCAAAAGCTCCCTTTCTCTCTCTATCACTCCGCCTCTCTCTTTCACCCCCGTCAGTTATATTCGCGCGATGACGGCGAATGCCTGCGCGTGCACGAACGCCCTCCCATAATGCAACCTTTATACCGCGAACTCATAATTAGACCGCGGCTCCGCGAATATCTTTCCTATTCCTCGCAAAAGTTTCTACCCTCCCTCCCTGCCTGCGAACCTCGTCTCTTATATATCTCTATCTCTCAAGGGTTGACGAATCGATCTCCAGAAATCTATCTTAGAAATCGCTCATGATATATTCGTGGGAATTTCTTCAATAGAGACTAACGATGACTGTTAATTTTCACAACCCTCGATAGAGAAATTCCATTACAACGGGAAAATTCTTGGAAACGATTTCCACAATAGCCCCCTCTCCTCTTTCTTCCAAATTATTGAAAGATCATCCGGAAACACGCTTCGAACGCTTCTCCAAATCAACCCTCCGCTTCGAATCTCGAATTATCGCACCAGCATCGCATCACCCTCGTCGAATGCAAAGTGACCGACTCCCCTCTCGCAACAAAAAGCGACTCTCCCACCCTCTCCATCTCTCGTTATTTTTTCCTAGGCATCTGGAAATCCGACGGAGGGATGGTCGAAAAGGGGAGGGAAAAGAAAAAAAGAACCGTGGTGAGAAAGAAGGCGAGCGTTGGATGACTATTAATTTCGACCGTGGCACTTGGCCGTCGATGGTATGCATTAACGGGCCGATTCGTGCCTTGGACATCCAACATCCCGAATACCCGATATCTATGGACGCTCGAGAGAGAGAGAGAGAGAGAGACGAGTGCAGGGTTGATCGAGAAAGAGGGGTGAGCGTGGCGTTCGCGAAGATTGATAGGGCGGAATTCTGGCCGAGGATTCGTAATGGATAGCCCGTGTCCGAATTCACCGATACCCGCTCTCTCTCTCTCTCTATCCCTCCCCCTCTCTCTATCTTCTTCCCCAATACCTTCTAATGGAATCCTCGATTGTGCTCCTTATCAAAGGGGCACCCGGTACCCCCGCGCAATCCGAGGGGCTCCATTATCCCGGTCGCGAGCTTTCCGACGAGATAACTTATTTTTTTTTTTCCTGCTTCCTGAACCGATATTTCTCTTTCTTTCTCTTTTCGACTCGAGTAGATTTATTAAAATTTTCCTGCTACTTTCAAAATCAAGTTCTTATGAACATTGCACAGCTTGTAATTTATATACATATAAAACAGGTCTTGGGGGCGCAAAGTTCACGGAACGATTGCCATCCGCACGGGGTACGCGCATTTTCCCCGTGAACCGAAGCGGTCGAGGAGAAAGGAAAGGCCGCGGTACGCATGGCACGGCAATTAGGCCGAGGATATATGCGTTTCGTGCGGATAAATGGCCGGGGCATGGGCACGGAGACGTGAGCGATTCGCAACAGGCGATACGTTCCGCGCGTCTGTTTTGCATAATACGGATCGTATACGGTGCGCGGGGCACCGTCCGTCGCGGACAAGCGTCCCGGGCCCTGAAATATCACGGCTCGGCTGTTTTCAATGGGGAGCCGGCCGCATAGTTTACGAGCCAGCACGTCGGCGAGCCCGCTTTTTCGCCGGGACACCCGATAGAATATAGAGGAACGCCCGCTTTGTCAGAGGGGGCCCCTTTGCCTCGCTCGCGCGCCACTAAACTATTTCACTTTCAACTTTCGACGCGTACCAGCGCCGCGTTTACGGCGCGCGAGAATGATTGCCGACGGGGGAGGGAGGGGAACGGATTCTTCTGTTTCCCGGATGAGCATCTCGCGGAACGAGACGGATCTCGTTCGTTTTCTTTTTTTTCGAAGAGAATTCTTTTCCTTCGATATGCGAGGAAAATTTCAGATTTTCGAAATTTCGGGGATCATAAAGGGGGAGAGGAAGGGTAACCCGTTAACCGTTTCTATTCGACCCGAGGCGCGCAACCGTAACCGGATTAAAACGAACTTGCAACGTCAACGTGGCTGCTTGAAAAAGGACTCGATATCCGTTCTCCTCGATTCGTTGCTCGCACGGCGACAATCCTCCCGTCTGCATCTGTCGGCCACGATTTTCCCAAAAAATTTCCCTCGGAAATAAACCAATTCCAACGGTTGTTGCTAGCAACAAACCGGGAAAGGGTTTCGCCCCGTAAAAATCGCCAAACACCCTTACCTCTTCCACGCAGGAAAGGAGAAACTCGCGCAGGTGTTGCGACACCGAGAGAGATCACCCCTTTTTCCCGATCCGTGTGAAACTCTTCTCCTAATCCTCTCCCCTCCCTCCTCGATACCCAATATATATTACGTTTCTCCCTTATATTATTATTATTATTATTATCCCCCTTGTGGAAGAAACAGAAACCTCGTTTCGAACGAGAGAGAGAGAAGAAAAAAAGAAAAAAGAAAAGAAAAGAAAAGAAGAAGAAAAGGGAAAAAAGAAAGAAAGAAAGGAAAAAAAAACCTCTCCTCGTATCGTTAACCCGATCCCGAGGAGGAATCTCTTGGCGAGCGTTAAAGCGCGACACGCTCGATAATGTATTCTTTTCTCTGCCGTTGCGCTGCACGTTCTCGGAGCGAAGGTGCTCACAAGGAATAAGGAAGAAAAAGCGAACGCGGAGAAATGAACCGTTCGCGCTATTCAACGCGAGAAAAGGCAGAAAATGAGAGACGCCGTGGAGGGAAAGGTGAACGGGGCCCGCATAAATATTCCCGCGTGGATGGAAGTCGACGGGGAGAGAAGGAGGAGTCGAGGAGGAAGGAAGGAAGGAAGGAAGGAAGGAAGGAAGGAAGGAAGGAAGGAAGGAAGGGAGGAGGGAGAAAAAAAAGGAGAGCGAGGTGGATGCGGTGTGGCGCGAGGTCCTCCGATTTTATTCGCGGGAGGGCCCGTTCTCCAACGATTAATTCGGTTTTATGGCCCGGTAAGAGTTACGACGGAAACCGTGTAAATCATAGGGAGGGAGCGTGGAGTGGTGGGTTTACGCGTTGCGTGTGGCTGTAATAAACGCGTGTATACGTGTGCGCATAACACTGGCAGTGCCGTGGCCTGTCGAGACCGCAATAAATTCCACTTAGCCGTTTTTGCCGCGTTAGTGTTTCGACGTAACCGCGCGTGCGCGTGACAATGTGGCGCGGAGAATTTGAAAATCGTTTTCGCGGGTGGAATGGAGAGAAAGGGGAATAAATAATAAGGGACTCGCTGGAGTAAGTAATTTTGCGGAAAGGAAGTTTTTTTTCTTTTTTGAGTGTATTGAATTCGAATCGATCGAGGATAGTTGTTCGTTTTTCCTTTTTTTTTTTTTTTTAGTTAGGATGGAAGAAGTGGGTTCCAAAATATTGCAAAGTTCTGTTTGACTAACTGTGATAGTCGTGAAGTTGTTTCGTTCTTCTTTTTTTTCCCCACGGTTATATATTATCGACGTTTTGGTATTATACGCTATTATACGCTATTCCACGCTTCGCCACGTTATATCGACGCGTTACAAAGACTGGGAAATAAAATATTGAAATTTTGAAGCGGACAAGCAACAACTTTCACAAGCGAGACGTCGAATTCTGTCATCGATCCAACTAAACGCGCGTTATTTTCTTCGACTTGCGTTTAATATCATCGACATTTCCATGTTCCAAATGATAAAGAGAAGAAAAGAGGAGAATAAAAATATCCACGAAAACGAAAACTACGAAACATCTATATCCATCCGTCCGTCGACAAAAGTCGTCCGCGTACAAAAATTCTTACACTCTTCTGGAGAAAAACTGCAACTTTTTCGAAAATCATCTTCGAAACTTCTCGTCGAGAAGTACACCCATTTCTCTTTCAACAACCCTCTTCTGCGTACCGACCCTCCATCTGGTATCTTAAAAAAAAAAAAAACCAAGTCCAACCTCGGTCCATTTTCCGCCACGCAAGGAAATAACGTATGCCAGGGGTCGAACAACTGACGTCGCAACGTAGAAAAAGAAGAAGAAGAAGAGAAGGAAGAAGAAGAAGAGAGGGGGGGAGGGGGAAGGAAAAAATACACAGAAAGGAGGGGTTCGATCCATTGACGCTAGACTTTCGAAGGCAACCGAGACAGAGAGAAAGAGAGAGAGAGAGAGCAGGGGATAATCGAACGTGGCAACCGTGTGGCGCGTTCGCTGCCACACTAGATTAATGTTATTTCAATGGGGGGCTCCGGGGTATCGCCATAACTGACCCCGATTTGCATTAGAATCGGGGCGAAATCGCGAAGGGACGCGAATACCGGCGACGCCTTTGGGAACGCGCCAAACCGTGCACGGTGTTGTCCGAAACACATCCTCCGTGTCCGGTTTCCGACCACCTCTCGGCGCGAGGAATCCCGGTTTCCTTTAAGCGTGCACCTTTCTCCACGGGATTAAGATCCACCTCGTGCTACCGTATTGAGAAAAATTACTCGTTCGGAAAGGGTGGATCGCGCAACCCCTTTCTCGCCGATCGCACGGACATTGTTTCCCCTGCGTGTAACTGCTATTCAGGGCCAAGTGCTCGCGAAAAAGGCTCGAGGCGTGGAGATAGAAAAGCGTGGAGAAGTCGGTTGCCGACTTGATTAACCGAACGTGTAAAGTGAGGATTAGGATTACGAAATGGCACGATATTTCGTAAATTTTCTTCTTCGAGATTCTTCGAGGTTTCGAGGTTTCGAGAGATATGGAAAATTCCTCCCGTGAAGATCCGTTCGAAGAAGAAAATCGAGTCGAGTCGACGAGAAGAATCCTCTTCTCTCTAGATTTTAGAGAGAGAGAGAGAGAGAGAGAGATTTTTATAGCGTTGTTCGAGATGGAATGCGAGTGGGATCGATAATTGAAGTAACGCTCCCGAGCGGTGTTTAATCGTCGGAGATTTCTTTTTTTTTTTTATGGTTTTTGTGAATCGACGGAAGCGACTAATTTTCGAATATCGATTCGCTCGTAAAACTCTTGAAAACATGCTCGTAAAATGCTTTCAGCTAACGAAGAAGATAAGGGTTCTAATGCGGTTCCGTCCGAAGATAAGCTTTTACGTCCTTTTTAACGAATCTTGAATGGAAACGGAAAATGGATAATAAAGTTAGTACACAGTTGAAAACATATATTTTTCAAATGCATTAACGGCGAAAAAGAAACTTTAAAAGAAACGTAATCTCGCGATAAGCGTAAAAAGGGATGCAATTAAGATAAATTTTTCCCTCTTGAAGGAAAAACTTTCAACTGTCATAAAAATATATATATATATATATATATTCGTCGAATAAAATAAATTGTATATTACCTCACCTTACACAAAAAAAAAAACTATTAATCGAATAATTGTTATCCTCGTCCATACAAATCTTCCATTCTCCCACTTTAATTAACGTTGGAGAAAAAAAAAAAAAAGAAATTGGAAAAAGCATCTTCTACGAGATACACACGACGCAAGAAGCAAAGGCGGAAGTGACTGGTCGAAACCTGGCATTATCCAGCTAAATTCCAACAAATTGGAAACAGCGGTTGAACAATTGCCCTATGGCGCGTTAACAACTATGCATCGTTAATATCCGGGAAATCCGTATCCGACGTTCCTCGAAATATTGCTTTCTAAAACCTTATCTTACTCATAGAATCAAAAATCAAAATAATCCTTCAAAAAATTAAACCTAAATCAAATTATCCAAAAAAAAAACTCGCCGAGTAAACGAGGAGAGAAACCTATAATTATATATCCCCACCAATATACACGCCATTCATACGTTCGTCCAAAGAAAATCCATTTCCTAAAAAACTGAACAAACTCTGTCCCCGCGAACGACAGACGAGGCCCCGAGTCAATCAGAATGAATTATTCCAAGCGTTCCAAAGCCACCATAGACCCTTACACACCTCGCTCGCCGTCTCTCTCTCTCTCTTCCTCTCCATTCCTCTTCGCTCTTGCTTACTTTCTTCCACACGCTCGCTCGTGTACGCTCGTACGTACGTGCGCGCGTGTGTGCGTGTCAGAGAGTTTAACGCTCGGCGCACGGGTCGCACAATGCCGTGTATGGACACTATGGGCATTGTGCGAAGCGAGAGCGAATGAATATGCACGCACGATGCATCAAAGAGTTAAGACTCAATGGCGGACCACACAGACCCCGGAATTGAGAGGACAGTCGGCTTAACGGTTAACGTATTATTATACGGATGCACGTTATATAGCCGGGCATCGGGACGGTTATCATTGTCTATGATCCGTCCTTTTCCGAAGAGGAGGCAGGACACCGGTACCTGACCTTTGCTCCTCGGGGATATGCTTCAAGATGCGCGCCGTGATTCGATAATTAAACCGTGGTGGCATCTGTTTGAAACGCATTGTTGTAAACGCGCGAGTTTTTCGTGCTTTCTCGTGCCTCTCTCTCTCTCTCTTTTTCAACCCCTTCGGCGCGAAAGGGGTGAATCTCGCTTGGGAAATATTATTTCTTTGTTGCGCTTCGCTTTTGTGCGTGTATGTATGTATGTATGTATGTATGTATGTATACGTGGACGCTCTCCATTGAAGAAAGTTGATAGATTAATAGTTTATATTTCACTTGTGATACGCGTATCCACGCGTATGGACTTTGATATGTTATTTTGTATTATTAATTCCACAGTGGCCGGTGCTTATCCTTAATTCCATTCAGGGAGCGGTTACATCGTAACGTTTCTATGCGCGTGTGTACAGATGTGTGTGCCACTCTATTGCGCTAGATATATATATATATATATATATATATATTGATCCCCCGCTTGGTTACATATACACCCATCGTGGAATTAGATTAGAGAGAATTAAGTCGACACAATGCTGTTCCGCTGATATATACTTTATGGAATATATACATATATAATGCCCTCGTATTAGGTATTTTTTTCTGAAAAATATGTATATATATATATTATAACCAGATACCAGGTATAGAGTGATTCGAGAGGACGTAAAATATTTTTCTAACCATTCATCGACCGTTTTCGATGATCCTGCTCGTTACATTCTTACCCTCGAATAGGTTCTTCTTTTTCTTCTTCTTCTTCTTCTTCTTCCGTGTGATTCTTCGTGTGCACGTTCGATCGAAGAAAGGAAATGTTTACGTAGTCTGGCGCAGGACACCGAGTCCCGCTTTTACCGTTTTCTTTCCCCCTTCTCTCGAACGTCGAGGGTGGAACAGTGTTATTATAATGGCGTCAAGAGGGACGGGCAACAACAGAGAGTGACCGGTAGCTCGTCGGCGATTCCACCGTTCGAATTGTTGGAATTGTACGATTTAGGTGGCTGTACAGACACGAGGGACAAGTTGGCCTTAAAAGGGAAACTGAATCGAGTTCTTTCACCTTCTCAGATTATCACGCGCCAATATTTCCAAACCTTACGTGTGATCGTCAAACTCAACTTTTTCTCTTTTAATTTAATTGAAAATATACCGAGAAATATATCGTCAAACAGCATGGACACAAAGAAATCTCCGAATCCCCCGACTGAAAAAAAAAAAAGAAAAAAAATCCTCTTCCTAATCGAGGAGGAGAGAGAAGAAGAAAAGGACAAGGCCCTCGATCTTATCGCTTCGAGGATTCATCGAGGATTTTCCAAATTGAGTTTTCCAGCTGGTTAAACAGATCTCGATATCAAACCGACTTGGAACCGTAACCACGCGGGCTCCCTCTTGTACAACGCTCCCTCCGGAGTGGAGGGAGGGGTTGGAAGAGAGGGTCTCGATCTCCACCCCTCCCCCCGTGGCCCAGCAGGGGAACGCGGAGGCACCAGGCTGTCTGCCTCGAAAAGCAGGCTGACCATCCCTGGGCGTTCTCGTGTCCGTGGACACCCATATACTGCTCCTCCCGTCGAGATGGAACAGGCACCTACCTCTCGGCCTGCGTGCCGGTGTAAAAATAGAAAAGCCAACCCGGGAACCCGTCCAACTGCATATTACTTCGGACATCGGAATGCCACGGCCCTGCGACCGGTGGACCAAGGAACGCGCGTGTGTTTTACGCACCCCTCTCTCTCTCTCTCTCTTTCTCTCTCTGCTCGTCCCTCCAGGTTCCCTCCTTCGTTATTTTTATTCCCCGAAGAGAGGAGAGGAGAAGAGATGTAACGAAAGCAAAACGGTAGCGATCGATTCGTATTTGGCCCCCTGGATGCAACGGTGGGCGAACAAGTGGAACGCGGGATTAAGGCGCGAGGAAACAAGTGGAGACGAGGCGAGGATTTTCGAGCTCGCTTCTTGGAAGGGAGTCTTGGTCGAAAGATTTCTTTTTTTTTTGGTGTCAGGAGGGATTTCGTCATTTGCAACAGGGCTGTGTTTCGAGAATACATATATAGTCATCGTGTGTATATATATAATTTTGGATAAGAAAGAATTTTAGGAAGGGAATGGAAGAAAGAGAAATCGAATCGAACTAATATCAATTCCTCTCCTTCGAGTCGAGAAGATCTTTATCCACCGAGTTGAGGAGAGAAGCTACTCTGCCTCTGCGAATAACGAGGCGAGGGAGCGGAGGAGGGGAGAGGAGAGGAGAGGAATAGCTGGTCGAGAGGGAACACTATTTTCATCTTCATTTGGCCGACGTGGCGTACGTTTCAAAAACTGCCGACCCTTGGCCATAAACGGCGCAGTAAAAATCGGGTCCGCGCATTCGCCGCGGCTTAATAGCTGATTCAGCAGGATCTCGTTTGTCCTCCATTATGGGCGCGAGCCGATCGACACAGTATTTTTCGGGACAGCATTGTGAGGGATTCTTCACGCCTGCCAATCGCCGACGGGCCGCTTCGAACGGCCCGCGTCCAACGCATCCGCCGAAACGCGAAACACGGTAATCCTAAGCCGTCGAGGTCGAGAGAGAGAGAGATCTTCTCTCGAGGGAACATCTCCTTCTCCCGAGAAGAAAAGATGGAAACAGAATCGTTGCATCGGCGGGGGGATGCGCCGATTTATTCACGGCCCCCGTGAACACGAAAGAAGAAGGTTGGGATATCGTTCGGCATTGAACCGAGTCGCTCGAGCGCGAGATATTAGATGTTTTGGAAACATAACAGCGGAAGGGTGAGAGCGGAATGTTACCTTCTACGATCTTCTCCCGTCGACCGGTCTCTGCTACTCCCGATTCCGATCCGGGGGGAGGGGGATGGAAGAAGAACGTGGAAGAAGAAGAAGAGCACGCGTGAACGGATCTCGCCTAAAGTGATCCGAAGCACCCATCTGGCCCGCTCTCGCTTCTACGAGGAACCACGCTTCGATAGCCGCCTCTTCTCTCGCCTATCTCTTCTCTGGCCGACAAAAAAATCTCTTTGTACCCGGATTTGTAATTAAAATCTAAAACGCGCGCCATCTACGCGATGCGTATAACCTGATCTTTCCATTGTACACGTTTCCTCTCTTCTTAGTATCTATTTAATGCCTTTTATCTGGATCCGGGTGGATCATCGGAGGGTCAGTCACCGATGAATCGACGATCGACGACAATGACCCATTTCCGTTCCAGGTAACATTTTATTAAGATACACTTTTCATCGGCGAGGACCGCTTCTAAATTTGCATCATCCCTCGAAGGGAATATTATTTAACGAAACGTACAAAGTATAAAGTTACAACGCAAAAAACTACGATAAATGTAACCAAGGATCCGCGTAGTCACGCGTTAACCATTGTTTCTCTTGGACTGAGACGAGAGTGAATTTCTCACGACACGAGGAGGAACAAAAGGGAGGGCTTCACGAATTTCCGCGCGCTACAATGTTATCTCTGAGCAGGGATTTAATACGTTCGTGGACCAGTTTGATCCACAAATATATATATATATAGAGAGAGAGAGAATTAGACATGGTAGCCACGAGGAAGCGACGAGCCGGTGCAACGTATCGCTAGATGTTATCTGGCTTTTGATCGTAGGAAGGGATCCAACCCCTTCCTCGAGTCTGGTAACGAGCCAACCAACCAACCAGCCAACCAACCAACCAACCCCTCCGTGTCCTTTTCCATTCCAATCAGTTCGTTTGAAAAGGTGAGGTATACGGCGTTCGAAAACCTCCTTCGTTTGCCAAGCGGTGCCACTCTCGTGGGATCCATGGTCCACTGGCCTCGATCTCGCTCTTATTTCCTCCCTTCCTTCTCTCCTTTTCCTTTTTTTTTTTTTTTGCCAAGCCCCCTTCGATTCGAGAAAGTATCATGTATCGGCCGCAAAGAAGAAAAAAAGAGGAAGAAAAAAGTCGGCGGTATTCATATACAGATTGTTACATCGAGGATGTATCCTCTTCACGGCTCGAGCGTGAAAACGCAGTTGCCCGGCGAGAGCAAGCGTAGGACGCTTCAACGGACGAGGTAGCTGGGCTCGAGAGCGGCGTATTTTCCGGCTGGTGGAACATCTTCCGCTCGGGGTTGAACGAATCCCCACTTTTTATGTATTAAAAGAGGATAATAAGAGACGAGTTCGAAAGTTTGGATCTCGTAACGTAGATCTCAGGGTACAGGTTCTAAAGAGGAGAATCCATCACCCCGTTCCTTGAAAAATAGCGTTTCTCTCGAAAACGAAGCTCGACGCGGCAAAAACATTGGATCATCATCGAGGCTGGCCCGTCGATCGCAAGAGCGTCGTCCAGGTTGGAATAAATCCTTGGAAATAAAAGAGTGGATCGCGACGGACGTGTGGAGATTTCTTTCTACTCGATCGAGAGATGAGATCGCGATACTGTCTTCCTTAGACGAGAAACCAACCATTGTCTGGCTTATCTTACGAACGTGTCCCACACGAGTGAAATCATCCACGAAACAAAAGGGGCGACAGGGTGTCAGGAATAGCGGAGATCGTTCGGAGGAGAGGCGACGAGAGAGAGAGAGAGAGAGAGGGAATGAGGAGAGACAAGCGAGGCACAATGCCAGGTATATATCCACGGGGACGTGGCATAAATATATAATACATTTATGTGGCGGCGTTTCTTTTCAAGGTGTTCCGCGACAGTCTTTTATTTTCGGCCTTTGAGCTACGCTAGGAGGCCCATTGAGAGAATGGAAAAAGGACAGATCGGGCAGAAAGGGGATCGATGTATCTTTCGCCCGTGGCGATCGATTTGTGCGTAGATCGTATTGTATCCAGACGTAAGCTCCACACGAGGCCAGGGCCTCCTCCTCCTCCTCCTCCTCCCATTTCCCATCCGCTACCAACATTTACAATGCCGTTTATTCAATGAACGCGACACTCACGATCCACCACTTAATACAAAATAAAGGAGCTCGCTCGATACGCGCTTTCGAATCGGATCCTGACTCGATCGGTAATTGAACGACAGATATTCGGCCAGATACTTTGCAATACTTTTTCTTCCTCCTTTTCTTTTCCTTTTTGCATCAGGCGTAATTTTTCGATCGTGGGAAAATGTGACGTGGAAACGATCTTTACGATTATAAAGAGTTTATAATTCTGATATAAGGAATCGGTTTCTTCTTCCAAAGAAAAACTATAGGGAAATGGTTAAATCCAGGTGATAACGATTGATAACGATATAGCTGAAATGTTATTGCATCCGGAGGACGTTAACCGATCCTGCTCGAGGATAAAAGGGCGCGCTTTGATGGTTTGGCTAGCCTCCTTTCAGGAATTCAAGCCGTTCCACCAATTACTTCATAATATTGCCAGAGGAGGAAGAATTCCTCCGGGGAGGGAAAAAAAGACGCGCGCGTGGAATACCGCTCCTTTATTTTTCCGGACGAGAATTCGAACGATTCTTTAGCCAATAATTTTGAAACGTGATATACTTAAATTTTCGCATTTAAGCTCAATAATTTAACTCGCCTATCATATTACTCGAAAATATCGAAGAAGAATAGTATATATAACTTAATATTATTGAACAGTACCTACATCTCAATTAAATCAGACGATCGACCAACAATTCCATCTCGCGTCCACCTTTTTAACAACGACAAAGGATTTAATAAACCTCTTCCCCACGTAACACGCCACTCGTCCGTCCCATCCGGTACATAACCAAGTATATATTCACTCGAACCGCCAGGGTCGTATGCACAGGCGGCGTGCCTCGATCCTCGGATTCGAACTCGTTTCCTCGCCGAGTAACTTATCATCTCTCGAAAACTACGCACGTACTACACGCGTGTACGTACAAACAACGGCCGAGGGGAGGGGAGGGGATCGTAGCCTCGTTGCGGCGTGTACGCGGCTCCTTCTGCGGTTCCTTCTGCCCGTCCAGGGAGGAGCAGCCGACGTCCTTGGGGGACTCCCCGCTGCCACGTACACGTAAACCACGCACGATTTCTGCTGCTCCATGGTATAAGTACGGATGGAAAAACGCAGGCGAAAGGGCTACGTGCCCTACAGGGGCCAATTGTTTACCCGTCCAAATTTCCCGTGGAAATCCTGCTTAAACGAGGAAAAAGTGCGAAGGATCGAGTTTCGCGATTTCTCTTCGAGGAAAAAGGAGGAATTTGGACGACGATAATCGCTTGGACGGTTAACGTTTCTGAAAGGGTATATATTACAATGGAGTAAGATAGGATAAGTTGTAAATCGGTATTCCTTATTACGATAATTGAATTATTTGTATGTATGTATGTATATATACATATATACATATATATACATATTCTGGTGTTTATCCCTCGAAAAGATTTACGATATTGTCATACTCGTTGAACAAGGGGATCGGTTACTTTCGAAAGGAATTTGACTTTTGACAATTGCTTAAACACCTCTTTCTTAGTAGCTTAAGATAGAATGTCGGCTTAGAATTTTGTTACATCGATTCTCTTTCTCCCTCTTTCCTTTATTCGAAGATCGAAACGAAGGAACGACAACCGATTTACCGTGGAACGAGAAGCAGCTTTGAAACAGCTTTTAGAAGATTTTAGAAAGAGAGAGAGAGAGAGAGAGAGGTGGTATAAAATATTGGACGCGTTTCAAGGAAACGGATCGATACCACAAGTTTTGGGTTCTGGATTTGACGGGGGGGTGAATCGAGGCGCGGCGCGTGGTTCCTCGCGTGGTCGACCGATCACGGACTAATGTCACTTATCGCGGCTCGCCCACTTCGACCCCGTTCTCTCCTCCCCCGATTCCCTTTCACCCCTAACCGACAATTTGCGGACCCTTCGAAAGCTGGCCGACCGCGAATCGCTCGGCCGTACCGTGAATAAGAACGTATGCTGCGTATGCAATGCTTACCCCCTTGACTTTACGAGGACACGCATACGTTTAAGCGTTCCTGTGTTTGCACGGGGGTTGTGGTCATACGAAAAATAAACGAAGACATCCTTGTTGTTGAGTATTTCGATGCCGTGAAATTGAAATGGAAATTGAAAATTTGCGAACACGCAAATTTTCGTGATACTGTTTCTTTTCTTTTCTTTTCATTGTTGTTATTATTATTGTTTCTTTTTTCTTTCGACGGAAGGGTTGTGGAATTTTAATTCGTTTTCACAAATCGAAACTCGTGCGTAATAAGTTTTCCATTGAGAAGACGGATCGGGTCGAGACGCTTTCGAGTCGCAAGAGGAGAGTTGCTGTTCCGGACGCACGTTGACCTGTCCACGTTGAACAATGGCCGATTCAGCGTTGCGAATACTGAAAATGTTGGCCCATTGTCCACGCGGTCGTACAAAGGAAAAACCTACGAATGGCATAGGAAGTACGGTTACCAGCGGCGTTTCTCACAAACGGCTCCACGCTTGTGGGAAACTTGCGGACCAATCTTCCTCATTTCCCTGTTCCTGGATTTCCTCTTCCGTGAAAACTTATTCCTCAATGAATTCTCTTATTTTTTTTCTTTCTTTCTCCCCCAAATACTACTAAGGCTCGCCTACTAAGATCGTCCTAACTATAATCCCGACAATGGAAAAGAAAGAATCTTCCGAAATCTTCACAAATATTTCTTAAAATTCGATTCGAAAAGAAGATCGAAATAATCATATCGAAACGGATTATGCTCCAAAGAAAAAAAAAAGAAAAAAAAAGAGAGAATTTCTTTCAAAACGCAGAAATATAAAACGAAACTATAACCTCGCGAATCGACGATAAATATTTCGAAAAATTCGTTGGAAAAGATAGGAATAGAAGAAATTATTTCGTGAGTAATGTCCCTCGAGGCAATCCTTTTTTCGGGATGGATTTCGGGGGAGAAATAAAAGGCCGAGGCGTTGTTCATTGATAGGTTGCGGCCTACGACGAGGTGTCGTGGTAGCGTGGTGGGAAATGGCGGGAATAAAGGGGATCCCTGAGTCGGGGGTTGAGTCGTTTCTCGACGGGGTGCCAAGAATTTTTAAGATGGCCTTCGTTACGTTTCCTTTGCTCCCTGGGCGGAAAGCAGTTCTCGAGGGGAGTGGGAGATGCTGTCTCGGCCAGACAGGCTGGCACCACCGGCTACATAGGCGTAGACTATTCAACTTTTTCATCCTGCCTATCCTATTCAATCCTCCTCCTCCTCCTCCTCCTCCTCTCTTTCCTCCCATTCCGGTCCAGAATATACAAAGTGAAAGTGTCGATCCCCCTCGATTCTCCTCTCTCTCTCTCTCTCTCTCTCTTTCGAGGATTAACCACCTTCCACCTTGTTTCTATTTAATTCTCGCTCACCTGTCCATCGTTCCAACTCGTTGTGCGATCATTATCCATCCGGTGAGGCGACTCGCTTAAATCTGTCGGAATCTAATCCAATTTCTCGAGTGAATCCAAGGGAGGGAGGGGGGAGGGGGGAAAAGGGAGGGTATCGATCGAACGGAGGCGAAGATACGGATCGTCGAAACTGGCGGCACACCCATGAACGCGTCCGTGGCAACAATGGGTTAACACACGGGGGCCAGTGGCGCAACTCGCGTAATGTAATTATGGTACACGGAGCACGGAAGGTAGTCACCGCCATAATGGGCAATTGTCCCCGGCGAATGGTGCCACAATGGCGGATTTCATTGCCGTTAACAACTGACTGTCCAAATACATCGTGCAGCCCGCGCCAGGACAATGAACGACCGCTGTCCGGATCAGGTTCTCTTTATAGCGCGGTCGTTGTTTATCAGCATCGCCTGGACGATGGTCCACTCTCTCTCTCTATCTCGTTCACTCGCAGTTTTCATTTCCTTCCCGCCATTCTGGTTTACTAGTTTTCTCTCTTTCCTTTTCTTCTCGCTATCCCCCTTCGAAGTCTTCGAGTCTTCTCCTCGAGAACAACCCCTTGACAAGACTTCAGATTTGTACGAGGATTATGTTGACCTTGGAATCTCTATTGCCTTCGAGGGGGACGACAGGTTCTAGAGTTTGGGAATTCGAGTGAATTCTCTCTTCTCTTCCATTCATCATCATCCATTTCCATATAATATTTTCGACCAACAGTTTTATTATCGAAACAATATTTATTCGAAAGAATCTCATCCTCGTTTGTGGAACCGTCGAATCCTTCGAGAAGATTCGTCCAACATTTTCGTTCCCACGCACCATCTATCATTGTTCCCGAAAAAGGCGAACTTTGTCACTTTATTATCCCCGTTTAAACAACACGTCTCCATCGAATTTTGAGAAAATTCTCTCCTCGTCGTCGAGCCTGTAATAATATACAAACCACGCGCGCAAACCACGACGAGCCGTTTGAAAATTCATTGCTACCTACACAGATTTCCCTGCGGTGGCCAGACCCGTCCATCACGGTGTGTGGATACTCTCTCTCTCTCTCCCTCTCCCTCTCCAGAACAAAACTCGTTCGCGCCCTCGACTCGACACTTATACTCCCATTAAAAGAATCCCCGTTTATTACGGCGCTCACTTTGCCAACTTAATGGCCGGCGTGCCTACCGGTCACACGCGAGGAGACAAAGGGAAGAGAGAAGTGGTCACCTCGAGGGGCCGCGATCGCTTGACCGTTCGGACGAGTTTTTAGTTTGGAATAATCGGCGGTCACCCCGCTAGGCCTGCTCGTGCCTAGTTTGCGATCTGTAAGAGAGAGAAAAAAAGAAAAAAAGGACGGTGGAATGATTTGTGAGGGACGACAGATGTTGCCTCGCCTAGGAGGAGGAGATACTCTCTATTCCATTCCTGGCTCATCCTGGCGTTGTAGAGAGAGAGAGGGAGGGAGGGAGAGAACGAGCGCTCTCGAAACTTATGCCCGCTCAATTGAGCGTAAAGAATGCTCGCAAACATTACCGTGTAAGGCTTTCCCTTTCTGTCCACGTCTCCCCTCCTCCCTTTGCCGAATATTCAGGGCAAATAATAATTTATTCGCAACAAAAGAACGTGTATACGAGCGTACAGGAGGAAGCTATCCTGTAAACAGGATGTTGAGAAAAATGACGGATAAACCGAGCTCCCGTTTATTATATAGGGATAGGCATGCACCTCGTTGAGATTAGAATTTTGTCAAGTCGCATTGTGCGCGCCTTGTTTTTCCTAACCGTTTCCTAATCTAAGCTTTTCTTGAGCATCTCGTTTGATGAACAGGTTTTCCTTTAACGGAAGATCAAATCACGATGATTATATAAATTATAAATAAAACGGATGATTGATCTAAACAACAATAAATTCTCTGGAAATTATTATTGGATACCAAGATATTTTAGTCAATCTCTCTCTCTTATTTCTTATTCGATAATATAACAAAATAATTCTTCGACCAGAAATTTCCGACACCGGCATAGAATTTAATTAATCCTAAATAATCCTAGATATAATCCAATGACACGGGCATCGCCATTCGAATAAACGTCTAACGAAAAATCTCTCTCCAACTGCTCCTTGCCCCCGGTGTTAATTAAAAAATTTCCAAGTCGCGCATTAATTAAAAAGCGCGAAGCGAGATCGGTCGTCGAAAACTTCGGTTCGTGTCGAAGATAGGGAAGGGGATCATGGGGGATCGCGTTCCATCCCAATCCATTTTCGTCGAAAGGGGATCCAAAAAGAAAGAAAGAAAGAAAAAAGAAAGAAGGAAAAAGGAAGAAAACGCGTCGCGACACTTAGCATCGCGAGGAAAGAAACAAAACGAAGACTCCGCTCTCCCGATTCTACGCGTCGAGCAGAATTTAATTACGCATTAATACGCTCTCTCTCTCTCTCTCTCTCTCTTCCCCCTCTGTTTCGCTCTGTCTCTGTTTCCCCCTCCAGGTTGGCTGGCCTGGAAGCCGCCTTGCACAGAGGCGGTGGCGGCCTACACACCGGTGGAAGTTCACAAGAGGCACAGGTACTCGACTTTCAATGACTGCCCCCGGGCCCCATTGTGCCCGATTTCAAAGGATATAATTACGCTCACCTATGCCACGCTCGAATATCGCGGCCTTTTGTTCGCCCGTGCGAATTATCCTCGGCTCGATCGCTTCGATTCCCGATAAGACTCGCCCTCCCATTCGGGAACCTTTTTTATCCTTCCCGTTGTGCGGATCTCGTTCGGCGGAAGCAAGTTGATTAAAAACAACCCCGCGTGCGTTCCGCCGAGAAACGAGCGAGAGGATATTAGCAGGCGAATTTCTCCAATCTTTCAACTTTTTCCCGCCAACGTCTTTAATCGGTTTCGCGAAGATTTGTTCGAGAAAAAAATAGTGAAACACAGATTATAATGTAAAATTGAACTTTCCAGATTTTTCAATTGTCTCACTCATAGATTGCCAGTAATCTGCAAGATCTCGTCTTCCATTGAAGTTGCATTTTCAGCTTTGGACAAAATTTCCTTCTCAAAATATTGTTTTTTTTTTTAAGAAGCCACTCGAAGCCTCCACGAGCGAAATACCATTTTTCTTTTTTCTTTTTTTCTTTTCAGGTGTTGAAAGGGACATTGAGTCTATTTGGCCGGGCTACGGCGTTAATACGAAATTAGCTTTGACTCGATAGAATCGGTGCTAGTCGAAAACGCACAATGGCATTATCGTGATTCGTCCATTCGTCACCCGAGTTCCAATAACTCGGGAGAGCGAGGAATAATTTCACGAACCCTTCCGCCAATTCACCCTTCAGTTAAAAGAAAAAATCACCTTCTTTCGATTCTCGAAACCCTCCTCCTCGCCACTGATTACGAAGGAGGAAGGGGAGGGAAGGGAATGAAATAATGGACGTCCGCCAGAAAAGATCAGTATCGTTCAAAACACACTTCTTTCTTTTCTTATTCTCTTTCAAATTTCGTACGTGTACAACCCCCATTGTCCCGGGGTCCAAACAACTCCATTGTGAATATCATTTAGGTGGAGAGGGGGGAGAGAAGGGGTCCACGCCGAAAACGTACGTTAATGACTCGCGGGAATATGCGAGATCGAGCATATTGCGCGTTTATGTTTTCTCATTATTCGAAGAAGAGGGAGGGTGGAATAATGGGGGGGGGGGAGAAGGCGAGGAACGTAAGATCGAGAAGTCGAGTGGTGGCAAGCGTTCCGGTTGCTTAATAGAAATCGAGAACGGAGCTTTGTCCATTTGTACGCTCCTGCCCTCCCTCTCTTTCTCTTTCTCCCTCTTTCAGAGTTATTGTGCGAGGAGTCGAGTTCATTCTACATCGTTCTGCGTCTCAGATCGGGATCTTAATAACATTTTTCCCCGCCCGGCTCTTTAATCCGATCTTTTCCGCCTCGACGTCCACTGCTTTGGATCTCGTTCGTGAAAACAATAGGAAAAAGTATATATATATTTCTTCGTTATTATTCCTCTACGTGATATCGATGTATAATAAAAATGTTTCAAATTTCACGGTTTCGACAATTTCTCTCCGTCGCATTTTTAATTGCAATTGTGATTTTTCAGGTATCTTTCGTTTTCAAGCAATAATTGAATAGGGGAAAAAGAAGGATGTAACAATATTAAAGATCAAATAGCGGAACACGTATAATAATTTAATTCGGGCGGTGATTCAACATCGAGGGAGGAGCTCTCCTTTCGGAAGACATCTGACCATTTCACGGCTAACAACCAAAACCGACACTAGGGACGAAAAGGATTAAGCGACGATCACCTCGAAAATCGCAACCCACTCCAAGCTAAGCCAACCGGCCAACTTTCCAAAACCGCAGTCCAATCTAACAAGACCACAAGCGTGAAAAGATGGGACGCAAATTAGTTGGTCTCCCTGCTCGACCTTTCCATCCACCGTGTCTTGGACCGTGGTTGAACGCGCGCGAGGAAAGAAGAAGAGAGAAGAAGAAGGAGGGGGGGAAAAAAAGAGAAAAAGGAAAATAAAAAGGGGGAAAAAGATAAAAGAGTACAAAAAGATCGGTCGTAAATAACGGGGTGTTTATACGAAATTGCGCTTCTTGGAAGCCTCCCCCGTTCTTTTGGGTTTCCATCGAAATTTACGAGCAGCCCGTTCTCAACCGAGTCGTATTAGCGTTCTTCGAACAGATCGGCCGTGCACGGGCCCCGTGTACGTAGCCGAGAATTAACCGACATCGAGCCATTGTCGAATGCGACGAATGGACTCGAAATCGGCCGTGACACGTGATTCACGACAACGGTATAAACCGAGGACGAGAAACGAGGGTGAATCGGCTCCACGTGCACAACTTCGTTTCGGAATTCGCGCAAGGGGTTGCTCGACCACCACCAATAATTTGATTACTTTCAACGATTTTACTTCTCGATTTCGTTCCAAAAACGATCCTTGTATTCACGACTCATCGATCATATGTATTTATATAGTATTTACATAGTATTTATATTTTATATGTATTATATGTATTTATATAAATTCGCGGGTGAATATTGTGAATTTTGATTTATCCATCCTCGAGAAAAATATCGTTTAATTTTAATAATAGGAAACGCGGTTTATAAATCATTTATACACACCTTCTCGGTGATTCTCCAAGAATACATCCATTCTCGAGTTCTCGAGAAGAAAAGGAATAAATTACCAGCCGCCTCGAACAATCCGTTTCCAAGTAAAAATTAGGAAAGTGGCCGGCGGGGGGGGGAGGCCCACATTAATCTCCATAAATAACGAAATAATACGGCCGATACGAAATTCCGGAAACGGTGAAATCATTCACTCGTTTGTGCGGGTGGAAGCGGCGGAGGCGGAGGAGGAGGAGGAGAGGAGTCGGCCAGGCCAGACTGTTTGGCACCATCGAACAATGGGCTAGCGCCCCGTGGGCCCTACGGTATGGGGTCCCATAAAGATTCTCGGAACGGGCCGAATTCTTCGGCTTTCCCAGAATAGTAGACGCTATCTTTCATTCCCGTTCCCGGTGGCCGACTTCGGACAAACCTCGAGAGACGTGACTCAAAAATCTTCGATTATGCTCCATTTTGCATGTTGAGAATCGGGAAGACACTCGCGAATAATTCGTGAATTTTTTCAAACACGATTCCTTTTCTCTTTTTTCTTTATATACGTATATAAATATTTTGCATGATAATAAAATTTCACGGATAATTTTAATTTGATCGGAATGCATAAATGATTGCAATTGTTCCTTCCTGATTTCCAGGTGGAGGAACAGTTTTGCGGTTGATTTTAGCAAACGAAGAAGATTGGAGAGGGAAGGGTCGGTTGTGGCTCGTGCTCGCTGAATTCCACACCTAATAAAACCGAACGGATGAGGTGGGTCGAGGCCGTCCGATTGTTGGCCTGGGACACCGGGAGACAAAACCGCGTCGTTGCAGCGTTCTCGATTGAAATCGATTACCGGACGTTCTTGTTTTCGTAGCACAATTCCGCCCAAAAGTGAATAACAGCTTCCTTCCTCCGTTTTCCCATCGTTTTCCTTCTCGAAAAATAAAATTGAAAATCTCTCCCTTCTTCTTCTTCTCTCTTGTCCTGAATAACAATGTCGATGACGAAAGATTATCGGGGAGGAATGATGGAAAAATGGCGTAAATTTTCTAGCAAGGATC
Organism: Apis mellifera; assembly: GCF_003254395.2. Taxonomy (NCBI): domain Eukaryota; kingdom Metazoa; phylum Arthropoda; class Insecta; order Hymenoptera; family Apidae; genus Apis; species Apis mellifera. Next base: position 11,341,008 of record NC_037648.1, read on the forward strand.
GACCATTAACTAGAAAGGAGAGCGACAACGACTGGTCGTAAATTCGATTGGCGTGGTATATTCGGCGAAAGATCGAAGAAGGAACGGAGGAGGAGGAACGCGAGGTGTGGAGGCAGATCGTGTGGAGGGCCAATGTTTTTGTTATATCTGCCAACTCATTGGCCGCTCTTCGTGGGAACGTCTTTGTGGCGAGCAAACGTGGCCCACAATGCGTGAATTAAAAGAGAAGGCAGAAGCGAGAGTGCGGCTGTTTTTCTTGTGGAACCGCGCTGCGCGCGGAACGCGGACTATATTTTTGTTTTCGGAATGATTCGCGCTCAGTCACTTCCTGCCCGATACGATTCGAAATTACATCGATTCACCGTTCGAACGGGCGCATTGTCCGCCGACGCCTTTTGTCCGACATTTCGTTTCCCATTGTGCGCCCGGTGTTGTAACCGTTTCCCTCGAAAAGATATGCCGCGTTTAAATGTTAATCGTTGCTCGCCACGATCGGACAGAGAGCTGATAGACGCCTCGTTTATTGCATCTTCCTTTCGGGTTAAGCTGAGAGGGGAATCGGGCCATGGGATCGATCTCAAGAAGAAGCTTAATTGATGTTAGGGAAATTCGAGGGAAAATAAGCAATACATATAAGCAAAAAGAAATGAAAATGTAAAAAAGCCAAGAGTCAGAAAGTCCAATCCACTAAGGAAATTAATTAGATAGGATTGGAGCTATGAGTTAGAGCAAAAGATTCAAAGATACAAAGTCAGCTAATCAATGCTAGATGTATAAGAAATCTACAAGAGTTGAAAGAGTACAATAAAGATTAAAAAATTGCAAGGAAGTTGGAGATTCAAACTGCCAAAGACTAAGAAAATTAGATAAAATTGGAGTTATGAGCTAAATGTATAAGAAATCTACAAGAAAGAAGAAAGACTACAAACAAAAGATTGCAGGAAAATTGGAAATTCAAATGCCTAAGGATAGAAATAAGAAAATTAGATAAAATTAGATTAGAATTATGAGCTAGATGTATAAGAAATCTACAAGAAAGAAGAAAGACTACAAACAAAAGATTGCAGGAAAATTGGAGATTCAAATTTCTAAATTTCTAAGGACTAAGAAAATTAGATAAAATTAGATTGGAATTATGAGTTAGATGTACAAGAAATCTATAAAAAAGAAGAAAGAAGAAAGATTGCAAGGAAGTTGGAGATTCAAATTCCTAAGGACAGGACTAAGAAAATTAGATAGAATTGGAGTTATGAGCTAGATGTACAAGAAATCTACAAGAAAGAAGAAAGAAGAAAAATTGCAAGGAAGTTGGAGATTCAAATTCCTAAGGATAGGACTAAGAAAATTAGATAAGATTGGAGTTATGAGTTAGATGTACAAGAAATCTACAAGAAAGAAGAAAGAAGAAAAATTGCAAGGAAGTTGGAGATTCAAATTGCTAAGAATAGGACTAAGAAAATTAGATAGAATTGGAGTTATGAGCTAGATGTACAAGAAATCTACAAGAAAGAAGAAAAAGTACAAATAAAAGATTGCAGGAAAATTGGAGATTCAAATTCCTAAGGATAGAAAATTAGATAAGATTGGAGTTATGAGCTAGATGTACAAGAAATTTACAAAAAAGAAGAAAGAAGAAAGATTGTAGGGAAGTTGGAGATTCAAATTGCTAAGAATAGGACTAAGAAAATTAGATAGAATTGGAGTTATGAGCTAGATGTACAAGAAAGATCTACAAGAAAGAAGAAAGAAGAAAGATTGCAGGGAAGTTGGAGATTCAAATTGCTAAGAATAGGACTAAAAAAATTAGATAAAATTAGATTGGAGTTATGAGCTAGATGTACAAGAAATCTACAAGAAAGAAGAAAGAAGAAAGATTGCAGGGAAGTTGAAGATTCAAATTGCTAAGGATAGGACTAAGAAAATTAGATAGGATTGGAAGAGTTAAAATGGAGATTAAATAGCCAGGAAGCTATAATGATTCAAAGAGCGAGCAATAGAATTCCAGAAGAATTAATTGAAAGAAGAAGGAAATAAAAATGCTAGGGAAATTGAAGACACACGATCACAAAGAGAGGAATAATCGACTCCTTTTAACTTGCTCTTATAGAACGAGCTGCCGAAATCCATCGATCCATCCATCCTCCGTTTTCTCTCACCGTCCACTTCGAATTATTATTTGGGGGGGAATGGGAAGCACGAGTCTGTCCGAGTCTGGTTAGAAATGCAACGAAATCTTTGGCCGGGGACTCGTGATCGACTCGCCACGGGTGGGCCGAGGCGAGCGAGTGGCGAGCGAGAAAAAGAAAAGGCGAGCGGGAAGGAAGGGGAAAAGAGAAAAAAGAGAGCAGCAACAACAACAACGGCAGCAGCGGCAGCATTACTCGGCCGGACGCCCACGGGATTGTTCCAGTATTATGCACGTTGGCAGGTGAGCCTTTGTCCCGAATGGCACGTCATTTCTGTTACGAGCAGCCGATTCGACCAAGTAATTGAATTCTCTTTTTCGACGTGGCCACGAAAAATCGGCTGCCGGGATACGCCGACGATTCCCCGCCGTGGAATCCCCGACCGGGCCGGAGAGGACGCTTCTCGACGCCCCCTAAAACACTTGCCAGGCCAGGATCATTAATTTTACTTTCGCCGAACGAGAAAGCGTTGCCGCGACTCGATTGCTTCGTCAATTCTTCACCCGACAACTTCATTGCAACCCCCTTTCTGAGACGTTTCCTCCCTTTGATTTCGTTCCAAGGGATCGTCCATCGATTTAAGTCGACTTGAATTTTACTTCCGCGTTGATTCGAGAAATCGGCCGAAAATGTATGGATAATTACGAGGATCGATTTCAGCAGAAAGCAAACTGCGTCGTTCACTTTCTACAAGACAAGATCCGTGTATCTACGCTCTCGAGGAACAAAAGGAAGGAAACGCAAGCGATCGAGCCTCGACGCAGGTGAAACGAAACAATGGAGGCTGATGGTGTTTGATGGATACGACCCCCTTGACCCCTCTAATAAGCCGTGCGAAAATAAAGAATGACGATGAGGAGGACCGCCCCCGGATCCTCGTGCAAGCCTCGAGCAGGAATAACGAGAAGACAATTGACGCACCGTGGCGAGCATCATTTTTCCCCGCCGATGATTGACAAAATAATTACGTTGTCCGCGCGGACAATTAATGAACATTAGGATGTATATCCATGTTATCCTCTCGACAGACCGATCGAGCAACGATTGATATATACTCGCGCGAAAATACCAAGCGTTCGTTCCTTCGTTCGTTCGTGCACGAATGATATGGGAGGATATAATCGAATGGAGGCAGCCTCGAAGACAGTTACACGTGTTGTATCGCGTAACCAGTTTTCTTGCGAGGCTTGGCCTTCGGAGGGGTGGCAAGTTGTAACAAATGAGCGTGGATACGTTGGTATAATTTTGTTTGCGATCGTTAATGTCGCAACACGAGAATCGCAGACTTATACCGGGGGGGATGTTAAATTGGTTCTATCGGAATAATAATTGGAAATTATTATTATGCACTCTCTGCCTAATGATATTCGATGAACGAGTGATTCTTCGATTGGAGAGAGAGAGTTTAAAATAGCAAGTTGCGTAACATAGTTATTCGAGATTTCTCCTTTTTTGTAAATCATTTTCTTTCTTTTTTTGGAGGGAGGATTGGAAAACTCGGCGAAGAGAAAAGATTTACGGAGGGGATAAAATCTCAGAATCCGTCCAAGTTCTTTCTTCCTAACGAGACTTTATTTTCGACCAAGTTGACCAAAAATTATTCGAATCGAGTCGAGTCAAATCCAAGCTCGAGTTCCATTAAACTCAAGATCGAATCCGAGAGAACTCGCCCTATCTTCAACTGCTTCATACCAGCTACTTTTGCACGCTCACCACATGTACACGCTGGTGCGATAAATTCCCTTCCGATTCGATTATCCAAGAATGTATGTATGTCAATGGAGACCACCTCGATCCACCACCAACGATAACGAGCACACAACGAGCTTTCCAGCTGGATCAGACGCGCGAAGGGGAAAAATTTGAGAGAAAAATTCCGCGATTTCTATCAGGCGGCTCGCGGCCCCTGTGTCGCGCATTTCGCAATATTATCTCCGAGCGCGAGGAGCGCATCGATCGCGTCCCCCTTCGTCCTTCTCCTTCTCCCTCCCTCCCTTCCTCTTTCGTGTCCCTTCTCGTCGGTGGAATCGTGGCTTCGTACGCCTTCCTCATTCAATCTTTGAATCACAATAACAGCGCCGCGTGATGTATAGGGCCGCGACTCCCGCATTAACATAGGATCCAAATATGTAATCCCAGACATCGCTGGCGGCCATCTGATATGTTCATTATATATTATACCGTACGAGAGAGAGAGAGAGAGAGAGGAACAAGTAGTAGTTGCACCCCGCCTTCTTGTATGCATCGCCACGCTGCGACGCGTCTAGTTAGATGCGTTTTCAGGTGCGCGCACGAACGTATAGGAAGAGGAAGGGGGAGGTCTCTGCTCTCCTCGTCGTCAGCGCGCAAAAATAATAATAAGGGAAAAGCTGAGCGAGAGGGGTGAAAGGGAAAGGGATTAATTATTGCCGTGTCCCCGGTGAAATTTGCAAATTAAATAGCGCGAGAGAGAAAGAGAGGTATTTTTACTTTTTTTTTTCCCCTTCATCTCCTCTCCTTTCCCTTGTCGCGTTTCGCGACAAACGACGGCTGTGCTTTGATTACGATTGATTCTTGATACTTTTTTTCACCCGTTTGAAATTTTAGGAGGAGAATGGCAGCTATCGGTCAATTCGAGGAAAAATAATAAATATCGAGGAAATTTCTATTTTTCGTTGATTTTAGTTCATTCTCTTTGTCGGGAATGGAATGACGAAGGGATGATGATAAATTCTTCGATTCGGAGGTACACGTTCGAGTATCGATCCAAGGTTTCGTTGATTTATGGGGGGGGAGGGAGGCTCGTTATTTGGACCCTTTGTTACGCAAATGACGATTTTTGGAACGGTTTTTTTCAACGTTGCGGTTGTTTTCCGAGCGCGCGTCGAGTGTGGGCGCGAAATCGATCCACGAGATATCCCCTTTTTTATTATCAAATCTGTCTCATCGTGGGGATAGTAGGGACACGAGACACGCGTTTCAGACATCTCTCGAGATCGTAGGATAAGGTGGGGACGACCCGCAACCAGATTTCAGATCGGCCGATCGGCTCGCGAAAAAATCAAGTGGAACGCTTTTAAAATGCTAAAATGATCGTGGAATGGTGGAGAGAGAATTCAGGAGCGGGGCACACCTTCGAGCGAGGAAATTGTACAAAATGGTGGTGGTTATCGATTGACCATGGAATAGATGAAAACTATTATCGAATAATTATTTCAATTTTCAATATTTTTCGATAAAAATATCGTAAGAGAGTATATTGATGTATAAATCGATTAGAAAAATATTAGACATTTTAAGATTACCATACATCGTATTTTGCTTCGAAATGCCAACTTTTACGCATGAACTTTAATAGAAAGAACAGAATTCGCTTACTCAATTCCGAAAAATTCCAAAAATGATTCCATCAAAAATTTTCATCGAGATTCGAAATATATACTTTCCTACCATTCAATCTCGAAAATATTAACTTCGGGAAAAATGAAAATAAAAAGAAAAAATCATTTTCCACCTCCATTCTCGTACATTCTCTCTGACTCTGGAACAAAGAAGGGAAACACAATTCGTTGGAAACGAGTTTTTTCGTATCTATTGCTCAACTCGAGGACACCGTTCCTCCGATCTAAGCGTCAAGAAAGGGGAGGGGAGAGTCCTCTTAATTCACACACAGGTGGCACATACGTACAAAAGCGCCCCCCTTCGTCCGTTCTCTCTCTCTCTCGTTGGCTTCGTACGGAAGGAGAAGGAAGAGAATGGCTGTTCCCTGTCGGGCCAAGCGTCATACGCCCACCTCGTGTTAGATAGCATCTTTTCAGCGGCGCGGCGGCGGAACAGGGGCGAGCCACCCGCCGCGAACCTCCACGGTCATCATCCATTTCGATGGAATAAAAGTTTCGTGGCGCGCGAGACCGTTTTTCTGTTTGAACCGTCTCCGAGGTGTCGGCGGACAATGCTGACACGACGCTGCCCCCCTTCGCATTATCGTACGATTGCGTAACACGAGCGTATAAACGTCGTGGAGGGAAGGATGCGTAGATATATATGTTAATAAACGCAGTCGTTTCGTCCAGATTTCGTTCGGACATCGTTCATTGTAAATATATATGGAGAGCTTCCGTGGCTCGACAAGTTATCGAGAGAACAAGAAGCGTTAATTTCATTGCTATTAGGCGCGCGAATGAGTTGTACGATCATAAATTTTGACCGAATTCGAATCGTGGCGCCATCTGAAAGAGCGTTCCTTCGTTTTTTAGAAGAGTCATGACGAAAGTTTGCAGTGCGATACGGAGAATTGCAGAGAAGCATCATTCGCGCCACTGGAAGAGAACGTTGTATCTTAATCAGGAACGTGAAAAAAGTGGTATACGCAAAGATTTAAATCCGACGAAAAACGCGAGAAGAATCGGTAGAAAGATGGAGAGTAGACGAATATATTCAATTTATCATCGATTGAAACAATTGGGCGATCTTGTACCCGATGATTTATGTATAATAAAATCTTGAATTTGGAGAAAAAGGAAGGAAATCCTAATAATTATTAATCGACCCGCAAAAAAAAATTCTGCAAATATTATAGAAGCTGTTTGTCAAACGATCCCATCAATGAATTAATTTCCCGAACGAATAGGATAAGAACAACAACAACTACCCCTTTAACCAGAGAAAGAAATCCGTTACGGCGGCGGGAAGATGGACGATGATGGGGGATTGTCCATGATCCCCTGACAATGGATACCAATCAAATGGAAAACGGCGGTGGCGACTCTACTCCTCGTCTCTAATTGCGCCCTCGACAATGGCGAAAATGACATGGGCGTGATCCTCGGCTCGAGCCAGCGCTCGCTCCGGTGGACTCCGCTTCCACTCCGGTGCCGTTCTAATGGGTTTTGTATTTCCTCGATTAACGTTTGCGAATGACGTTTATAACCCTCCCCTGGCCACCCTTCCCCTCCCCTCTACTCCGCAGAGAATATTCATGACCTATCCAGCCCCGATGGATGGGGATCGTCCGAGTTTTGCGGACGAGAGACACTTCTACACGCACCCTGAGAAAAACGACAGGGACGGAGTCAGCCACGAGACGTTCGGATAAACTGGTTTCCATCCACTCTTTTCCCTCCTCCTCCCCCTTCTTCTTCTTCTTCTTCTTCTTTTCCTCCTTTTCCAACCAGAAGCCAGGAATGGGTTACCCACCTTTTCGAAAGGACGAAAGGGGGAAAGGGGTGGGTCTGGTCTGGAGATTCACAATGAGAATTGAGTTTCATAACCGGGCCACGCGGGCACAATGAGACGAAATTGCGTTACAACGAGGGTCTGGATTTATTATATATATATATATATTGGTGGTGGGTTTCGCACCGGAGGAACATGTGTTTCCTTCGTCGTCGCGGCCGAAGGGAATAATTACCCTCGGCCGCGGTGCAACGGTGTGGAGACAGGGAGAGTGGAAAGGGTGGAGGAAAAAAGGTGGCGACAAGGGCCGAGGGTATCGATAATGGCCCCATAATTTCGGGACGCCGACGTCTATCGCGTCACGCCCCGAACTCGGTGGAAGGGAACGCGTTTCGAAAGGAAACTCTGCGTGAAACTGAACTTCTGTTGCGTAATATTTAATCGTGGTTCGGTTTGGAGATTGGTCGTTCGATATTCATTACGTTATATATCTTTTGTATATATAAAAAGAGAATATTAGAAAAAAAATTAACGAGCAAGTTGTTAGAAATGAAGGTAATTGGATTATTTTTAAGGAAGATGTTGCTGATTATAATCACGGATAGGTATCAAGGAAACGAAGGTTGGAACGAGGATCGTAGCTGAACTTTTATAGGAAACAACAGTCGTAGTCGGGGTGACAAATTATAGCGTGCGAATCTGTCGCACGACCGAACAACAGACCCAAGGCCAGACCCACCTACTTCCCAAGCGGAACTATCGTCCATTCATGGCACAATGGTCATCCATTCACGGATACTGTTGCGATCAATGGTGTACCGTTACGAGTAACACTTCCTCGTAGTCCATGATTGCGTGGGAAAACAAACTGCCATTGACTAATTGCCAATCCATTCACGCGTTTTCGAGCATTTTTACCATCGACTTCCCTTTCAAACTTGATCGAATCAATTATTTCCCTACAATTCGGAGTAATTGTCCTAGAAAAATCCTATCACGTAACTCCTCCATTGCTTTTCAATTGATCCAAATTTTTCTTTATTTTTTTTAATTGAAATATTTCGATTTTCGTCCTCCCAAAAAAATTTCCATAATTCGAACAAATATTCCAAAATATCCAAAGAAATTTATTGTAATCGAAAAGAACACTGAAAATTTGGATCAAATATACATCATACACCAATATATTTCACTCCGCGTTATCAACTCGCCATCCCGTCCCACTCCCCTCCAACCACCCCGTTACTCTTTAACCACCGCTCCGCCACCGTCTCAGGGACGTAATAATCCGTAAAATCGGTCAATTAAACGTCCCGCACAAACAGGCTGTCCTCCCATCCTTTGGAAATCAAACGTAAGAAGAAGAGAATAAAAGAATCCGGTGCACCGGATTCCTTTGACGTGGTCGCGACGCCCAACGACGCGTGCAAGGATTCGCCTTGCTTCGAAATCAAACGATACAGGAGTGTGGTAGGAGGCAATTCGAGGGGGACGGTGAAGGAAAACGGCGCATAATGGGCGAACAGGAGCGGAATGGAGGGGCGGATCTGTCTAATTCGGGTAGACAGTGATCGCGGTGACCTCCTCGTGGAAAGCGATGTACGCGTCCGTGGGGCATCGCTGCGGCGAGGACCGCAAGCATCCTTGTGTCACGCATCTGCGGATCATCCGGATGGAACCGTCGGGGTTTTTTTCGAGATGGAGGGGGGTTGGAGAATCGGCAGCAGGGGCAATGAATGACATAATTGAATTTCACGCAGCGCCGATTCCGGGACGAGCCATTCGGCCGTCCTCGATCCCACAGCAATCCTTTCCTTGCGAAAGGGGATTTCCGGCGGATTTCACGACGGAGGCGCCGCAAGGGGACAACTTCGTTCGATTTCCGATCGACAATGTTATCCGATCGAACTCGTTTCACAATTGCTAATCTTGCGATGATTATCAACTCTTACGAAATATATGAATGAAATGATCCTCGAATCAAATTCTTTAACCCCTTAACCTACGATTTACGTTCGAGAATTTTGGACCGGAAACGCAAACAAGTTCGAGTCGCACGATTTGTATATATGTTGGTCTTTTTAACTCTTACATTTTATGGAAAAAAATAAATAACGGGAAGAAATAATAATGTTACGTCGACTATAGGATCAACATAGCCGAATCTCTACTGAAGAATATGCCAAAATATAGAGAATTATCTTCCGGAGATGCACGCCAAGCATTGGACTCATTTTCCAAAGCATATTGATCCAAATTAAGCATCAAAATTAAGATCGTCAAAACCTTGTATAGTTTGCCAAAAAAATAAAAAACAACGTGCAAAGTTCCTTTACATCTACCGGAATGCTTCGAATTATATCATACCATTACAGATTATTAATTTTGTATCACTGATTTTTGTATAAATAAACGTTTTTTGTAGTACTTGCATCTACCACAATTATTGCATCAGTAATTACATATTCCAGAAATATTTATAATTTTAAGAGGGCGCCGCCGCTAATATAATTGTAGATTAAGGGGTTAAATTACTTGTCACAATTTGCGATTTTCTGAATCTAAATTTTTTCCAACAAAGTTATCAAGATATATATATATTCCATATTGGTTGAAAATCATGGATCGGTTCGGTCCTGGTGGGGAGACAGGCGTCATTCGCATCCCCGCCGGCAAAACCCGGATCCATCGGGCCACGCTATACTTACACGATCTGTGTAAGGAACAAACGCGGCGGATGAATAGTGTTTCGTATGTTCCGTCATTGACTGTAATAGCGGGGTGGAACCCCCAATAGACGCCGCTCGTATTCACCGGATTGAACGCGCACCGTGAGCATTTAGCGCTTTCCCATTGTCCGTTTGTCCGGATGTCAGCATCACTCTCCGCCAATCAGAGAGTGATGCTGACATCCAATCGCCATTGAAAATCGTTAACTGTTGACTGTGGGGTCAACCTGCGCGGCATTCAAGCGTTTCTCTCTTACCCTCTCCCTCTCTCTCTTCCTCTCTCTTCGTTTCCCCCAAAATAAAACGGGCCAGGCAAGTCACAACATTTCCCAACAAATTGTCCCGGCCATCTCTCCTTTCCTTTCCTTTCGTGGAACAGTGAATATTTCTTTCCATCTATTATTATTATTATTATTATTATTATTATCATATCACTTTCCCTTAAAAATATTCGCCCTCACGAAAATCCTAATCCCAAATCGATTTTCGATCCATCGGCAGGGAAAAAAGAAGAAAAAAAAACATCGAACAACGCTGTAACAACAAGGATTCGAACGGGGATATTTTGAAAGGGCGCAAAGATGATCAAAGATCGATCGATAATCCTCGAAAAGGAGGAGCCTCCTTCTTCCGATCCAACAACGAAAGGGCGGATTACTCGCGCGCAATCGGTTCACCTGAAAGAGGGAAAGGGTTACTTACTCACTTACTCGCTTACTTTCTTACTTACTTCACTACATCAAGTTGGAAGAAGGTTGGATGGAAGGTTGGACCGCTTCTGAAAACGTTCCACACGTTTTTCCACACGTGTGTCTCGCCCGTCCATACGTGTCAGACACGTCGAAGGAAGGGAGGGAGGGAGGAGAGCGCGTATCCACTCCCCTTCTTTTTTTTAATCTAGCCATTGTGATGGTAATGCACAGTGTTAGTTTCACTCGTTCGAGGGGCGGAGAGGGGGGGGGAGAAGGCGGCATTGTATCGCGCGCGCGTATCGCGAGGAAGGGGTGTGTAGTGGTGGTGCGGCACGGTTGTACGTGTGCGCCTCTATGGAGCCGCAAGGACTGCTCTAATTTCAAGGGGGGTTTGTTTTACGAGCACTTCAATCCCACGGAAAGCAATACGGGCTGAGTAGGACCTGACGTCGTTGTAAACAATTCGTTCACGGCTCTCTCTCTCTCTCTTCCTCCCTCCACTCGGGAAGGGAGACGAAGGGTGGAGGAGAGAAGGAGGAGGAAAGGGAGAGGAGGCTGGTAATATCAAATAGGGAAAATTTCTTTTGACTTTTTTACGCGACCGTTACACGCACAATACGCGCGCGGGGCATTCGAGAGAGGCGGAGAGAGTTAGACGTTCCATCAATCTTGAAATTGCGCCGTTTCGAATTCCGGAACAGGGTGATTAATGGGCATCGCGAGCCGGTTCACGATATTCCGCTTGGACGCTGATTGACATCGCGTGCGAGCCGAGAAATCTTCGAGATTCGATCGATTTCATCGGATAAAAATATCGAAAATTCCTTACTTACATTTCGAAATGTTATATAAGCAATTTTTTTTCAAACGATTAATTAAGCTAGATCAGTTTTCAAAACTGCAGTTGTCAAAACTGTCGCCGAAACGATGACGGATGCTTTGGAAGGAAGCGCGGACAAAGGGGTGTCGCTTATGCAACTTACACGTCGGAAATAAAGCGCGGTTTTCTTTTCGAAAACTCGGTTACAAAGGACAATTCATTTACAATTCAGAGAGAGAGAGAGAGAGAGGGAGGAAGGGAGAGAGGGTGAAGAAAGGGAGTCGGAGGAGGAAACGCGCGCGTGTACCTGGCAGGGCGCGACGAGGTTCGACAAAAGGGCGCCGGAATATCATCAGTTTCAGCGCGACACCCGAGACAAAACTGGGACGGTGGAAAGAGGTGTGCGTGTGCGTGTGTGTGTGTGTACGCGGCGTGGGCCAAAAATCTGCCGTTAAAAAGCACACCCGCCGCTATACGACGGCCTCGAGACGACAATGGCCGCCGCGTGGAAAAGTGTCCATAACCGGCGGAGGCCGCGACAATGGACATTCGAAGAAACGTATGTTTGGGCCGCACAATGACGGACAAAGGAACGATCTAAGTGCCTACATGTTGCACACCGCTGCCTGCTACAAATACCCGGATGTGTGCCCAATGGATCTTGACGGAGGAGGCCGTATCAACCGCTTGTCCCGGGAAAATCGTCTTCCTCGAGACGAGAATGAAAGAAAATGCTTCGCCGCCAGATGACCTATGCTGGTGGAACCTATCTCTTTTATCCGTCGAGTCGCTCCATTCTCTCGCCACTGTTCCTGTATTTTATATATATAAGAGATTTAGGGATTAGGATCGCAACCTGCGAGTTTCGCGCGTTTCTCTTCTCTCGTTTCTCTTCGATCGATTCGTATTCGACGACAGCGGCAAAGCAGACGGAGTTTTCGATAATGTATTAATTAACAGTTGCAAAATCTTGATCGGATCTTGGAACAAGGGATGTTTGGGCGGAGCGAGAGAAGACAATGCAGGGATACGAGGATCGTTTGGGGAAAACAGAAAGGTCGACAAGAGAGGAACGGAACAAGATTTATGGCATCGACCGTGGAAAAATGTGGAAAACGAAAGCTGGAATTTACTCGTGAAATTTCCTGTAATTTTAGCAAGCGACTTCGAGAAATATGACTTCGATCGAGATCCTCTTCCGTTTAGAGTTGTAAAACGAAATGGTCGGTCTTGAAGCTTTCTATGCTATAAACTGTACTTTCCAACAGTACTGTAAATACCCAAACAACACACTCGAATCCCCATTGACGCGTCTCGCAATAAATATCCCTCTGTGCTATATCTTTTAATAACTTAAATGGATACTGGCCTATTAACTTCTCGACTTAACTTGACAGGATTTTTTTTCACATCTATTGTTTCTTTCATCGAAATATTTTTGTTCGTAAGATGATATCCAAATAAAGACACAAATATTGGATTCCTCTCAAATTATTACTTTTTTTATCTTTTGAAAAAATAATACGCGAAGATTAACTATTAAATCAAACTTAAAAAAAAATTTTCTCTTACGTTAAGAGAAAATTTTTCGAAAGGGGGGATGTTTAATCGAGACGAGGACCTCGTGCAAATCTCGTTTCGGAGGGAAAGCGAGGGGAGGAGAAAGGGATGCCGAGATGGCGAGGGAAAAGGCAAGGCCTTCGGAGCCCGGTCACCGTTGATTCGCGCTAATTACACCGTTTTATACCACTCGAGCTCAAAGAGGGTATTAGTTGAGGCGTTGTAAAAATTCCGCGCGTTCCCTCCACGGTCCGTTATACATAACAGGGAACAGACGAACGATCCAAACCACCGACCGTTTTCACCGCCGCGGTAGGCAATTGCGCCACCCGACAAAACAACCCTCGCGTTCACCATGTTTACAACCCTTTGACGCTATCCCACGCTATGTGTTAATTATTTCCAATATCACGGATGGAATTTTTTATAATTGATTGACCTACCATCTCTAATCCCTTTTCTTTCCTCCTCCAACAATCGTAACATCATCAGGATTTATCACTCTCGAGAAGAAATGGAAGACGAAATTGATGGAGAACGAAAGATGAGAAAGCAGCGTTTCCAAGTCATCTAAAAATTAAACCGTTTGAAAAATGAACACAAGAAGAAGAAAAAAAAATCTCTCCTCCTTCCAGAAAAATCTTTGCTTCTTGAAAAGTTGACGCTGTGTCGGCGCGATTTCTACCCTACGAGGGAAACGGGCTTCAGCCCTTCCTTCCACGAGGTCGCTTTAATTAATTACTCGCTAGTTTCGCGCGCGAGACTTTTCTCGCTCCCTTTGACGCGCGGTCCGCGCGGTGGAATCGTGGATCCAGGAGGCCTTCCAGGAGACCGAGGCAGCCGCTCTTTTTTTCACCGAGAAGAAGAAGAAAGTGCGGAAGGGGGATGGGCGCAAACGTTAAACGGCCAAGTATTTACAGAGGGTCGTCCCGGTCGGGTACTTAGCTATCGTCACCACCACCTTTTTTCAATGCCAATTAGCGTCGCCCACGCTCCAGTTGGTCCGACTGCGCGTAATCCCCAGAGGAGAGGAGAGGACAGAGAGAGAGAGAGAGAGGAAAAGTAAAGGTAAAGGGGCGAGAGGAGGAAGGCCATTCAGAGAAAGGGCCGCCACTTCCGCCTTGTGGAACAACCCGTCACTTTGTTCCTCCGCGATAACGACGAATTATGGCTGTGAACGGTGGCTACGGGCTCACATAAGCGCAAAACCACTCGTCACCGGCTTGTGAAACCCGACTTCGGTGCTTTGCCAAGGGGGGCTCGCTGATCCCAACCATCAAAGATTTCACTTTTATGAATTTCCTCCTCCGGGAGGATGAATGATCCATCGAACGACAGAAGAATTTCGAATCGGAAATGAAGAGAATTTGCAAATTTATCGGATTATTAATGAATCGATCCGAAAGGAAACGGGATCGAATCTCGTCGTGAACGAGAGACTTGGAAAAAATCCAATTATCCTTCGAAATTTCCATCGATCCTCGGACAAAATTCCAAACATCAACAACGATGTTTAAAACAACCCGTGACCGTGACTGAACCTGTTAGAAAAACCGGGAAAAGTGATATTCTCCCGGGTAAGGATGAACGAGTTAAACCCACTCCTCGCGTGTTTCGCGCGGAGACAAACGATTCGCAGGAGCGAACGAGGGCCGCTTAACAAGTTAATAAGTCGAGCCGCGCCCGAGCCCGCGCGCGAGTAAACGCGAATGCCGGCTCGGCGTCAAGCCTTCCTTTCTCGCCCGCGCGAAACGATTTTTGTGCTTTGCCCCGTCCAAGAGGGGGCGCGAAATCCCAACTCCGCCCTCCCCTCCCGTCATGGTAATTGGCGTTCAACCCTTTGAAGTCTGGCGCGCTCCCGTTCTCCTCCACTCTCCGCGCCCGCACCGCCGCTTCTCTCTCTCTCCTCTTTTTCCCTTTTCTTGTCATCGATGTTACGCGGCGTAAGCGGAATTTTAAAATTCTACGGGGTGGATTTGGAATCGCGCGAGAAATCACGGCCCTTGATAACGCGTTCTCGTGTCAACTCGCACGAGGGTGGGCCGACCGCGATCAAATTAGAGAAATTAGCGACCCTTCTTTTTCAGCGGGTTAAAAAAGACGGGGGGAGGGGGAGGAGGAGGTCGATGATTGGATCTACACCTCTCGCCGTTTGACTGTTCTCGGTCATCCGGAGAAAGGGGAATGATGGATGAGGGAAAATTAGTCGTTGGAGATTTTTCTCTTTCGCGAAGACGGAAATTGCTTCTTTTTTCTCCCTTTTTCATTTCGAAATTGGATTCGGTGGTATATAAATTTTCTCGTTTATCTTCAAGCGATTGGATCCATGGAGAAGAGACATCGATGAGATAAAATTTCATCTTTCTTTTTCTTTTTTCTATCTCTCTTAAAGTTGGATCGTGTTATTTCGATACACTTTCGATTTTTTTTCTCATCCCCTGTTAAACTGATCGTTGAAATTTGATCAAATAATCAAGGATCAACGAGGAAGAGGTGATTTTGGTAGACAGGCGGGTTTCCGCCAGCAGAGCCAGAGAGTCGAGACAAAACGGGGAGGTGTGGTGGGATGCAGGCGACAAAGTGGCAGAGGTCTCGTACAATTAGAGTTACACGGTTCTCGCCTGCTTTTTGCACGTCTTGAACAGAGGCAGCCGGTTGAAGTGACGAGAAAGAGGAGACTAGCGAGAGTCGGAGGCGCGAAGATAAAAAGGAAGGGGTTAGTACCGGGAAAGGAAGGTGAAGAAGAAAAAAAAAAAAGGCAGACGCGGCACAGGAATTCACGCTCTCTCTGTGATCTTTTTTCCACGACTCTCCTCTCCTCTCCTCTCCTCTCTCTCTCTCTCTTATCTCTTCCACCCTTTCGTTGTGTCTCCCAGAACCGTCGCCGCGGTTCGTTTCTTCTCTGTTTCCGGCTGTGTGCCGCGCACACTGGGCTTCAAACTTCTCTTTCTAGGTTGACACCTTGCGATTCTTGCGCACCTTTCACGCCTTGCTCAACGCTCTCTTTCTCTCTCTCTCTCTCTCTCTCTCTCTCTCTCTCTCGAGAAAGGAAGAAAAAAGGAAGAAAGGAGAGAAAAGGAGAGAAAATCGCCCCGTTGAAAGCATTTAATTAAAGCGAGCTCGCTCGCTCGCTGATGGAACAGGGAGAGAACTGGGCTCCCGGGAGCGAGAGAGCGACGACTGGATGGAAGGATCTACTGGTGGAGGGGAGGATCCGTATTCGAAGAGAGTCGAATAAGGAACGAGATAACGAAGGAAGATCGGCGAGAGAGACGGAGGCTGGCGCGCGCGCGTGTGTCTCCTCTCTCCGTGGGGCGCGAGAGCAGCCACCACCGCATCGAGGGAGGAGGGAGAGGGTGGCGCGAAACTGCAAAACATTGTCTCTCACCGCAGCGCGTGCAAGCTGGCAGGCATTTACTTAATTAGAGGCCAAAGCGCGTATATACGCGTCTGCCGTTTAGAGGGAGAGAAAAATGCCCGAGGGAAGAAAGGGCGAGTGAAAGATGCTCGGCGAGCGTCGCGGCGTTCCTCCTCCTCTTTTTTTTTCTTTTTCTTTTCTCTTTCTTTCTTTTTTTTTTTTATCCTACCAACTCGACACCTCGACTGCCTGGCATTCCTCGGTTTCGAGGACAATTCCGTTCGAGGTTCGGATATTATATATTCTCGAGAATTGGGATTCCTCTTCTTCTGGCGGCCCATACGCATACGCGCTGAGGAAATAAGAATAAGTTGGCCGACACAACTTTTATCCCCGGCTCGTGTAAATGGCGATTTACGCTTCGTTTCCATTCGGGGAAGAGTTCAAGTTCAAGAACGATTGTGCGTATAATAATGGGGAAACGATCAATTAACCGGCTCGAAAGATAGCCTGCAGAAAGCAGCAACCCCTACTTCCACTCGGGGCACAAAGTTTTCGGTTTCCTTTTTTATTTTTTTTTTTTCTTAAACCGGCCCGCCTCGAAGAATATCCTCGCATTGATCTGTTAGCCTAGGTCTTTTCTCGGTCGTTTGTTTGTCGCTTCGTGGCAACAATGCGCGAGGAATACCGACAGAGAGGAGTTTTCGACGCCCGCGGCGAGTGGACATGGTCACAGTGGTGTTGCTGTCTCTCTGATTTGACGGGAGAAAAGGACGGGCAGAAGGAGATGAGGTGAATATAGGAAGAGGGAAAGAGAGAGAGAGAGGGAGAGAGAATGTTGGGAAGGGGGCACAGGCCGAGAGCACCTGGCCGAGAGATTCCGCCACCGAGACTACGCGGCATTATATTTGGTGACAATGGATGAAAAACATGGCTTCGCACAACTCGCGCGCACTCTCCTTTTTCTGGACCTTCTTTATTGCCGGGGATAATGTCCCTTTATCCCTTCACGGGACCTAGGACTCGTTTCGCCATTGTGAGCGGACACTTCGCCGGAGAAGCCTCGAGACAGCATCCATCCAACCTTTCCTCTTTTTCCCACTTCCCTCTGTCTTCTTCCACGAAACATCGTGGAACGTGCATCGAACGCGAGGATAATTTTTGGCTTCTCTCTCTCTCCCTCCCTTTTTCTCCTCTCGTGGACAAACCATTCTGGTCTGGAAATGATCGAACGCTCGGAAATTCCATAGATCCACTTTGGACGGACGTTTAACAGGACGGGCATAAAGAGGAGCATGGGGGGATGGCGTTTAGCGATCCAGAAACGCGTATCGTTCAAGAGCAAGGGAATCGTCGAGTCGGGTTTTACTTCGGGCGAGGACCATAACTCTTGAAAATTTCACTTTTAAAGGACGAGGGAACGGGCGAGGAATGCGAAAGGACGAAGACAATGGGGAGGAATAACTCCAATCCTTTCTTCCCCGATGCTTCGTCGAGGTCCTCTTGACCTCCAACCCTCTTCGATCGTAAGAATAACTCCGTTCATGAAGACTATTAGGATCATAAAAACGATCGGTCGATTAGACGAAAGAGAAGACAGGATAGCCATAGATCAACCCATGGACAGGCTGACTTTCAGAGAAAGGAACATTTGCATCCTTGGCCATTGTTCCCACCAATTGTCCTTGCAAGTGGATTAGGATTGACTTTTACGACTCGGGAAAATTCTTATTCTTCTTCTTATTCTTCTTCTTCTTCTTCTTCCTTTTTTTTTCGAGCCTGGCTTGAAAAAAAGGAAGCTCCATTGTACCATTTGACCCAAACCCGCACCGAACACACACCTTTCATCCCCTATCGCGAGAGGAAAAACGTCGAACGCTCGCGATTCCTGCGAGAGGCACGTGAGTCGCAAGAATATCTCTCCTCCTCGAAACCGAGATTTTTATTATGCCGCGCGGGTGTCCATCCGACACAATGAATACAAATTCCCACTCCTCCCCCCCGCCAGAAAAAGAAACACGATCCACCACCACCACCACCACCGCCGCCGACGTCAGCGAAACAAACCGCTTCCACCCCCTTCTTCCCTCTCTCTTTCCTTCTCTTCTTTTTCCACCCCGTGCTCGCGCACGTCCACGTCCCTTTCGCCCCGGTTTTTCCTAGGCAGTGGCGCACCGAAGAAGAGAGAGAGAGAGAGGGCCGGCCGATAATGCCGCACAATGACCACCCTCCCGTCTAAACCCACCCCTCTGTCTGGTGGTGTGCCGCCGCGACGGCTGCAGCGTTCATAAACGGGGAAAAAGTCGCATACGTGAATGCTGCTAACCGTGCACGGATGAAAAGCCACGTATCTTATCGTCGTCAATCCAAGCACGAAGGCATTCACCGCCATTCTATTGGTTTACAGCGGAGAGAGAGAAAGAGAGAGAGAAGGAAGGAGGGAGGAAAAAAGAGAGGCGGACAATCGGACAGGACGGGTGGATGCGTACGAACAAACCGGGGTAATTAAATGTACCGCGATATATTCACGGAGCGAGTGTCTGAGAGGGGGAGAGGCGGACGGTCGAAATTTCCAATGATTTTTTCTGAAAATACTTGGTTGATTGTATGGACGAGCAACCCGATCGAGTTTCTCGAATTCTCGCAATGGTTTCGACCGCGAATCTCGCGCCGGCCATTGTTCCACGATTCTGGGTCGAAGAGAGGTACGCATACGACGATGCGGTGTTGTTTCGCTTCGAAATCCCACAGATGGGGAGTACTGATTGACGGATTTCGTTACGTTGAATTTGAATGGGCGGTAATCAAAAGGGGAAAAGGAAAGGGCGGTCGAAAAAAAAAAAATGTGTGCGCATTCCCTTGCTAAGTTTCCAAGTTCGAAGTGATGCAAATTATCGAGGGAGAGAGAAAGAAACAGAAAGAGAGAGAGATGGGTGGGGCGAACGAGAGGAGAGGACGCACACCGAAACTCCGTGGAACCGACTCTCTCTCTCCGGTTCGGTCCTCATTGGTGCACGGCCCCTCGGGCGAATCCGGGGAGCTTGCAACAATCGACGCGTGGTTGCGAGAGGCGGGTGGCGGGCCTAGGTCGCGATAAATCCGAAACTGAAAACTATCGACAGGAATAGGACGAGAGGAGTAGGACAAGCGACGGGAGAGAGGCCTCCTTTTGTCGGCGCGGAGAGGTACGCGAGGCGCGGAGAGGAGGATGCGGGCTGCCGGTGTACGCCGTTGAAAGAAGTAGTGAACGGGGTGGTTCTTGGACGTTGTTTTGGACGTTCTCCAACATGCTGATATAGGCCTCGGCCGCCCTTCGCCGCTTGTCCGCCGCACGTGGACGACGATGCCCGGATAGATTCGAAACGAAACGAAACGAGAGCCGGAGAGCAGAGCGGGAGAAAGAGAGAGAGGAGAGAGGGAGAGGGAGAGTCGGAACAGGGTGGTGGGATTACAAAAGCGCGGAGGCCTTCGATCGACCAGTCATCTAGGCAACAATGCAGCTGACAATGGGCAGCGGGCCAGCAGTGTTTCATTAAAACATGCATTGAATTGAAGAGAGCCGACGAATTGGCTGAAACCGAGAGAGCCTGGACCCCGGACCGAAACCCATCCCAAACTAGTATACTCTCTCGAGCTGGCCGCTTCTGGACAAGGGGTGGTGGGTATCAGGTTCGGATGGAGTACGAACGGCGGTCATGTCTGATTGAAACGTCGAAAAGTCCGTTTCTCCTCCTCCTCCTCCTCTTCCTCTTCCTCGTCCCCCTTCTACCGTTTCCGTTCCCTCGCTCCTCGTCGTCGTTGTTGTCCGCCGTTGTTGCTGCTCTCTCTTCGTTTGGTAAGAGAGAAAAGGGGCTCGTGGAGATTCGGTAGGAGAGAGAGAGAGAGGAGAGGGCGGAGAGGTTTGTTCGGGTTAAATTGGAATTGTCATGTGAGGGAGAGCGAGGCGGATCAAAAGAAAAACAACTTGTATAGGATTGAGTTTAATTGTAACTCATCCATCCTATACAACCAACCCCCGCCCCTTCTTCCTCCACCGCCTCCGACGAGCCACCGACGAACCATCTTCTGTCGGTCGGTGGTGATGGTGGTGGTGGTATTCGCCACCGTCATCGTCGCATACTCGCAGAGTTGGCTTGGAAGCTTGGAAACGAAACGGAACCTGCAAGCCCCGACAGTGGGTTGCAGGGAGAAAAAGGAAGAATGAGGAGAATAGGCCGAAAAGGTGGGGGAATAGAGAGATTCGGAGGAAGGGATGGATACACCCCTATCGGAAATTGGTCTCCCGATAAACCGGGATAATTAGAAAATCGTTGTCTCGTGCCTCGAAGGAGCAACGGGCCCGGCTGTTCATTCTCGTTCATTCGTTACGTTTAACGCGGCCCGTGGGTGGTCATCTTGATTCTTCTGAAAAAAAGGAACGTTTCACAATGCCAACGTTTCGAGAAGTTTCCCTCCACTTGTTTCCACACTTGTTTCGACTCGTCAACTTTTTTTCTTTTTTTCTTCCCCCCCCCCCCCCCTTTAAACGCTCCTCGCGTTCCCGAAACGAGGCGGAGCACAATCGATCGCTCCGCTACACCTGTCCGGGATAAGATTACGAGATTTAAACGCGGAGAGCCGTACAATTAAGTTTATGCAACGTAAGAATGACGATCGAATAAACCCATCGCAAACGGAACGTGTTCACCATCGACGTGTGGATCGAGTCCGGGGCTCGGGCAAAAAATTAACACCGCCGTCGTTCATTCTTTCGCGAAGCCCGTGTCCAAAGATCCGGGGGCCTGGATCGTCGCCCTCGTCGTTCCTAAACAAAAATTGCAAAAATCGTTTCCTGAAAAATCCTCCCTCCCTCCCTCCATTCGAGGGAGACGAGGTTCTCTCGTCGATAGAATCGATATTCCCGACGTTGTTGACGTTTGACGGCGGCGGTCGCGTTGCCCCGTCTCTTTTTCTCTCTAAATGAATCTTCTTTGTCGGGCCACGTCCACAAAGACAGCCCTCAAGACAGTTCGACAATGAACTCTCCCTGGATACAGCAACGCCGCCCTTACCTCTTCCATCGTTCTATCCTCTCTCCTCCGCTCTCGCTCGAATCTCTCTCTCTCTTTCTTCTCCTCTCACTCACCCATTTCACTCCCTCTCTATTTTCGACGTACAACGTACCACCACTTATCCGTTTCTATCGTTCTCGGCGTACAATCGGCGTTCTCTCCCGGCTCCCGGCGCAATTTTGTTCTCAATTTTGTTCTACGTCGTCTTCGGGCCCGACAATCGCCAATAAGCCGCCCAACTGAGATCCAATTTAAACCGTTAATTACCACAGAGACCGCCCCTCCCCCCTCCACCCTCATTCGAGTCCTCCACCCTCTTGTGTGTGCGGACGGCCACCCGTCCTCACCACGGCACATTCTCTCCCTTTTTCGTTTACTATCTATCCACCACCGCCCATTCACCCCCTCCCCCCTCCCAACCTCTCATTTCTCCGGCCCACTGTATTTTTCCAATTTAAAATCGTATCTCTTAATTTCCTACGTGTCACCGCTACGTCTGGGGGATTTTTATGGAAACCGATGATATCTCTCCTCTTTTCACTGTTCCTATGCGAGAGCAACGGGCCGATCCCGCTCGATGACTCGCATTTTTCCCCTGTTTTCACTCGCTCTCCGCCAATCACCGATCCGATCTCCCTTCAAAGGGAAATTGCGCGCAACAGTCACTCGATCGGGGAAATCGACATCCCCGACGCTTGTCACGCTGCGCCTCTCGCGCTGTTCCCCGATTTTAACGACGCCGTTTCCGAATCGCCTTAGATCCTACGATCGTTGCAATCGTTTCCTCGATCCAAAATCCATCCAAGAAAATTATAGGTTCTTCTTCGCCTGGCCGGAAAAGGAGGGAGAAATTTTTCGATGTGAAAGAAAAAGAGAAGGAGGAGGAGGAATCGCGGGTGGGCTCGCCGCGGAATCAGGAAGCGGTGGTAACCAGCTCGGGCAGCGGTGGCACCATTTACCATCGCGAGACCGAGCCAGCCCTCGGTCTCCGCCCGGTAATATCCACACCACCAACAATCACGGATTAATGCCATTGTTCGCGCGTATCTACTCGAAATGTACGGGCGCGCAAGTCTATGGGTATATACGGCCGTGATGCATCGACAATAGGAGTGGGTCTGTTCGCCGACCCAACGAGGTATTACCGACCGAACAAGCATGCAGTTTGTCCCCCATTGTCGCCTCTCGATACACTGGGAATAACGCCCACCCGCTGTATTTGCAGTATTCGGCACGGTTTCGTCCGGTTGCTGTTTGCCGTCGGCCCGTCTTACTCGACATTATATCCGATTTGAAGGATGCCCATTGTCCCGCCATTGTCCGCCAACCACGATCGGTAACGCGATCGGTGTATGGGTGGAAAAGAAGGGAGAGAAAGACCGTGGATTATTGCTTCTTTCTTTCTTTCTTTCTTCTTTCTTTCTTTCTTTTTTTGTGGAAACTAAGGGTTGTTGCTCTTGAATCGATGCTGTGTTTACTCGAAAGGGGTGGGAGGTTAACGCATCGAAATCTTGAATTCAGTTTTGGATTTCTTTTTCTTTTCTCTTTCTTTTCTTTTCGAAGATTAGTTCTTAATATCACGGTGAACGATTGCAATTGATAAATGTTGAAAAATTATATCCCGTTATACTCGGACAGGACGGGGAAAAGTTATTTCTAAGGATTATATCGGAGAGATGTGGTGGTGGTGTACGAGATCGGAAATCAGCGATGGTAACCGCGATCCACCAGACGCCTCGTGCACAACGAAAGGAAAAAAACACGAGGATGATCGCGTGCAGTAGGCAGAGCGCGGATTTGGCGCGGACTGAAGCGCATCTGCCTGTAATCCGTAGTGAGACCGCTCGTTGTTTCGCTGATCCCCGCATTGTGACGTCGCTTGTATACTTCATTGTTCCGCATTCGGCGTCTATTGTTCGCAGATTGTGTACACCTACCAACACCAATGGCCCTGCGCCATTGCGCCGAGCCACGCATCTACGCGCGTATCCACACATCGCTCCATTCCGTATTACTCATTTTCCTCTTTTCCTCCTCCGAATAGATCGAGTGTTTTCCGTTTAATTCTCCTCCTCCTCTCTCTTTCGAATATTCTCTTCAGAATATACTTCGATTTCTATCTATATCCATCTCGTTTCTATCCATCTTCGTCTTCGAAAAGCATTCTTTCTCTTTAAGCGTTGACGAAATAAAATAAGACGATCGGATTAAAAAATATCGATCAGTCGACGAGAAAATTGGAATTCGAATTTCCAATCAGTAATGCGCGGTTTCTTTCTTTCTTTTTTCTTAAATTTCCATTTCGAACGAGAAAGAAAATCATTTCTCGATCGAACGATAATAATAAAAAAAAAAGGAGAAAAATTCTTGAGCTGCTCGGCTCCTTTTAACTCCGACAAACAAAGGTTTAATCTATCGGCCGATCTATTCATTTCGTGCCTCCCCTTTCTGTCTCTTTCATTTATCCGGGGCTGGATCCGCGCTCGGCTGGGATTAGCCAGAGGTGTTCCGATCCGAAACGAAACGAAACGGAACGACTCGGTCTCGAGCTGAGTGGATCAGGCCAGCAACTGTTTAGTGGCTCCTAATCGTCCCGAATTGGGCACAATGGGCGGATGCACCGTGCGACACATGCCCCCCTCCCCCTTGTTGTGCACGCACGACAACGCACCCCCTGCGATTCCCCGCTGATTCCTAACGACGGGATAAGACAGCGCGATTCAATCGACTGGAAATCCAACAGGAGGGGTCCGGTGAACGATAGTTTTTTTCTCTTCCCCCTCCCCCCTTCTCTCTCTCTCTCTCTCTCTCTCTTCTTTTTCAATCCTCGACGAACGATACAAAAAGCCCCCGTGTTCAACGAGCCGAGGCACGGATCGGTTTCTAATTATTCCGAACATGTTGAACATGTGTAAAATTGAACGCGGTGGATGAATACGCGATAACCTCCCCCACCCTTCTTCGGATTTCGAGATTCAGAGAACACGCACGTGTTTCATATATTTCGAGAAACTAGTGTCAATCTCGACGATTATCCTCCAAGAATTAAATGGAGAAATACAATGGAACAAATCTGACAAACGAAATTATTTTTATTTCCACCAAATTATCCATCGATCTATACTATGATCCTCGTTCAATTCGAGTTCTAATCTGGTCTGGATTGGAGATGATTGGAGAATAATTTTTCTATCTCGAAACGAGCTTCCATTCTACAATAATTCCAACAACTTCCTGCCCAGAGTTTCCATTTTCCCAATGGAATGTGTTCTCCAAACAACTAACAAAGAGAGAGAGAGAGAGGAAATAGACGCAAACATAGTATCGAACCTCTATCCAATTCGAAAAGAATTCAGCTCGGTGTCGTGCGTGGTGGCTGACAAAGGTGCCTCGCGCCCACAAGGCGCTGCGGTGCGCACACAAATTCAAGATGCCGATGTATGGAACGGCAACCTTGCCCTGTCTGTGCATAAACAAAATGGGCCATAAAACCTGGAGGCGCTAATCCGCGCAGAATGCCGCCGCGAGGATATTGTCAAACCCTCCTGCGGACCCGTTCACTCCGCAGGAAGACCAGCTGATTCATGCGGCCATATTTCACGTCTTTATGCATTCGCGAATATTTCAGGCCTCTCCGCGCCGGCCGGGAGGAGAGACAAAGAGAATGAAAAAGAACACGGAAGGGGGAGGGGAGGGGAAGGGCAAGCGAGGGAGGCCGAGGGCATAAGATTGGAAAAGGAGAGGGGATTAGTCGCCGCACGTCCGCGCGAAATTTCATATTAAGGGCCTATTGATCCGGCCTATGGCGAAGAAGACGTTCGTGGTTTACGTTCTAAACCGCGATCCCCCTTTCTTTCTCTCTCTCTTCTTCTTCTTCTTCTTTCTTTTCTTTCTTTTTTCGGTGCTCGTTCGAGATCCTCGGGGTCGCGGCCAAGTCCGTTTCAATTTCGGTGAACGCGATCGCCCACTGCGATTCCTTCCAATGGTTCCAAATTGGAAAAAGTGTGCTCGACGATGGAGGAGAGAGAGAGAGAGTTCGGGGAGAGATTTACACGCGTGTTTCGCTTGAATTTTTGCAGGAAAATATATCCTAAAAAAACGTTTCAAGATCTTATAAATATCTCTTTGAAAAATAAACGAGTTTGTTTCTTTACCTAAAATTGGATAATCGTGTTTCCTGTAATCGTTTTGAAGCAAATTCGATACAAGAGGAGACGTGATGATGCAGAGAGGATGAGAGGCGGCGTTAAGCGTGGACGCGTAATTTGGCTTGAACGCGTCGGAAAACGATGGGCCGCGATTCAAGCGGGGATAATCGACGAGCTTACGCCTAGATTAAAACCGATGTTACATCGTTAGAGCATCTCCTTTGTCCCGTGATACCGTGATTCACGTAGGATTTGTTTGTTCCTGTAAACATTCGTGCAACAGTGTACGGCTACCCGTCCAAAAAATGTCCTTTAATGGCCATTGGAAGGGATTCGTCAAGTCATTCGTTCTAATATAATTCACACCAACGTGTAAAATTCGTCACGTAGCGACGGCGACATGGGATCCAATACCGGATCCCCTCCATCGAAAAACCGGATAGAATCGAGAAATTCGAGAAATTTTGTCCTCTCCACACTTGACGACGCCCACAAAAGTTATTCATTTCATTCGCTCTTCCATCGACTATCTTTTTTTCCGGCCTTGCCTGCTTAAATTAATCGAAATCCGTTGTTAAATGCTCTCCCTTTTTGTACAATTTCAAGCGAATAAGAAAAGAATAACTTTGACTCGTAATTTCTCTTCTATTCTCCTCCTTTTCGGAAACGATCGACGGTGTTTGTCGAAAAAAAAAAAAGAAAAAAGAAGAAAGGAAAAAAGAAAAGGAAAAGGGAAAAAACGAAAGCTGGTAGAAATCAAATAAATAGACATAACGCGTCAGTTTTCCTTTCGCAGCGAAACCAAGGAACACTCGCTAGGTACACAGGGGTACCTAGTTAGCTAGGATGGGTTTACAAAGCACTAGCCACTGGAGGAGCCTCTACACTTGCAACCTATGCAAATAGATGATGTAGCCAGCGCCATTGGGACCAATCACCATAGGTAATGTTTGTAAATGATAATGACTATTAGAACGTCAACGTAGGCTATGGCGCGCGGATGGTTTCCTTCTGGCGCGATGATTCTTCCACTTAGCGAACGCGAAGAGCTCCTGTCTTGTGTTTGCACAAGGACAAAGGGAAGATCTTCGAGTTTGGGCGCGCGTGAAAAAAAAAAGAAGATCGAGCTTGATCGAATTTTCATCAAATATCATCGATACCCTCAAAAAAAAAAAAACGTTTCCCTATTCCTTTTCTTCGAACTCTCGAATGAATCATACGCGCCTCTCTCTGCGATAAATCAAAATTTATGGAAGACATGGAAAAAATAAAAATTTCATAAATGAATTTGAACAGAGAATTCTCAACGTAACTCGTTTAATCCCCTCAGATTCAACAAATTGACTATACACTTTCGAAATCCTGATCCTCATTGCGCGAGAAATTAACAAATCTCTTGAACGACTTAACAATTATCGCTTCGAAAATCTACATATAATCGTCTTTTCGAAGAGAGACGAGGGAAGACGTGGATTATTGCGGTGGGAGGGGGGAAGAGGATCGAGATGTAAAAGGTTTCGCGAGAAAAGTTTAGCAGGCCGGTTTGTTAAAGAGTTAATGAGGGCTGTGTCTCTGGTCTCAGAAAAGGGCTCGCCACGGAGGAATCAGTCACGCATTGTCCGCTAATACTTTACGAGGCAACCGAGCGTGGGCCAGACTGACAGTCATGGCTGTTCAAAACGACAGCTAAGAAGATTGCTTATCCATTCCCGGTTGCGTCCTCATCGGGACGCTGGGCTTTATCGCTTTTGAGAACGGCGTGGAATTACACGTGTTCCATTAGGTTCCCGCGGGCCCGATCGTTTCGCAATTCGAGAAACGATGTAATATCTCGCAGTGATAACCGGCGCGCAACCAGATCCCGGGGAAATAAAGTATCGATCGTTACCAAGGATAAGCTGTTTTCACTCGTTATATAAATCGATGCGCATTCGAATGAGACGCGAATAACCGCGTTTGGTTAACGCGCTTAAGGGGATAAAACGAGTTTATATATTATATATATACATACGTACGTACATACATGTATGGATATGTATGGTATTAGAATCACGGGCTTGCGAGCGATTCCATTTGTTTGCTAGATTTTGGGTTACGCGTTTCGTGGAATAATGCGAGGTGGAGGATGGAAAATATATCCTCCGGATATATATTCGAATTTCTGTCACCATTTATCCTTCGTTTTTACCTGTAAAATTTAAGAACGAGTGAAAAATCGAGTAGAGAAAAATATCTTAGAGATAAAGAGGGAAATTGGAAAATTCGATTACGAATATTAACATACCTAATTGTTCGAATAAATTGAAGGATGGATTTTCCACTTTCAACGTGACAATGGTATTAAAAATGGCGTTCCACCTGGAAGGTAGAAAAGTTTACGAGATTGAGCTTGTACCCACGAGTATTTAGATTTATAAATCCCGTGCCACTAAGGTCCAAAGTCATAAGCAGCTGTACGCCGTACATATGTCATACGGCCTATTATACTCGGATAATACCCTGAAACGTTTGTTTCCGTAATCTGCCGACGATACGCCTCGTGATCTCCCTCCTGAAGCCACTCTATTTATCCTTCACAATGGACGCAACTACGCTTTTCTTAATATAGTCGAACGAATTAATCTCACGGATTGTTGGAGAAAT
Source organism: Apis mellifera (assembly GCF_003254395.2). Taxonomy (NCBI): domain Eukaryota; kingdom Metazoa; phylum Arthropoda; class Insecta; order Hymenoptera; family Apidae; genus Apis; species Apis mellifera. Next base: position 11,369,349 of record NC_037648.1, read on the forward strand.
TTTATTATATACGATATTTAATACGATCTCACCGTGTAATGCGTGTAACGAATTTGATCGCGAATAAAAGGAGACACGGTCGAAACCGTGTCATTCTCAAAATCAACCTGTGTCACCGAGATCGAGTGTAAAAGGAAAAAAGAAAGAGAGAGAGAAAAAGAGAGAGAGAGAAAGGAGGAAAAGAATACGATTTCTCAAGAAGAATCCATCGATCCTCGAATTTGACAATAGATTAAATCGGCGTAAATTACGTGGGTAAATTTGATCGGTTAACATTGATTATCGGCCACTTCGATCTCGTTAACGTTTATACCTTCTTCTTGGTTCCTTTTTTTCTCGGTAAAAAGAAGCAAGGTTTCGTTCGGGGAAAACGGTAGCAGAGGATTTGAACATTTGTCGTCCGTCCGGGGAAGTTTTTGGTCCCTAGTTTTTAATAGAAAAATACACAACGCCTGTTCCAACAACGCTTTTCCATCATACCGTGTATACGTGTCTGCGTGCGCAAACAATGCCGTTCTAACTGGTGAGCGTTGCTCGACAAACAAATACACCGAGAAACCTGCATTTACACTTGGCCCCGTGTCAATGGAACAGTTCGAAAGAATTTTGATGACCCGTAACGATCCCACCTTTATCTTCCAATTCAACGTCGCGCCTCTTTTCTTTTTGTCGCGCCAAAACGACAGGCCGAGCATGCATTATGTATGCAACTCGAAACGTCATCGGACAATGTTTGAAGAAGAGGAATAAAAATAGAAAGTGTTCATACTTGCTGAAAGAATAATAGCAATTAGTTACAATCGTTCGTATATATACACACATCGAGGCGAAGAAAAAGAAAAATTGATGTTTGAGGAGGGAGTGACAAAATTTTAAATAATGGTTTTTCAATTACAAAAAAAAGAGAAAGAAGAAGAAAAAGCAATTCGACTTCTTCGTTCGTCCAATATATCTTATTTTTTTCCTTTTTCTTCAAGTGTGTGTGAAAATTAAAAAGAAAGAAAAAAATACGATCGATCGAGCGAATTGTTCTTTTTATAATCTTGAGAAATATTAAATTTCTTACTTTTCTCGAAATTTAATTAGAATCATTTCGAACAACGCAATACGACACGACTCGACGCGACGACCGATTGATTACGACTGAAATAATAACAAGAGTGGGGAAAGTCGAAACACGGCAGTCGTGTGTCAACATTCGTTCGTGTAATACGTATTATTTCTGCTCTTATATATTTCTGTTTCGTATATATACTTTTATATACTTTTATATATTATTTTATTATTTATTATTCTATCGTAAATCTTTATTGCTTATTTTATTTACATATTTATTTTGTTATATAAATATTCGAACATATTAGATCAAATGAATTGCTTCGTTATTAAAATTTTTTTAGTATAAAAAAATAATTAACGTTCGAATAACGGTTTAAAAATTTCGGTGAATGTATTAGTTTTATCAGTAAAAAAAAAAAAAAAAAACAGGAAAATTTGTTTATATATATATATTTTAAATTTCTATCTTCGTTTATTTTCTTTTCTCGATTATCACTCGCGATTATTCGAAATGATATAATGTAAATTTAATTTAACAAAGAAGATAAACGAAGAATATTTTACAGCAATGCACGTTATATTCTGAGAATATGCGTAGATTAATTATCGCGAATGTTAATAGCATTGTTTCAGAAAATTGGTTACTACGTTAAACCAATATCGGTGTAATGCTCGATGTAATGAAAACGTCAAAATCTCTCGACAATGACGAGAATATACCGTTGATGAAAGAAACTGTAGATGATACAATGCGATAATTATTCGAATATATAATCCTTCTGTTAACTCTATCGCGGAAATCGACATGGGGAATGGATATCGACAATGGAGAACGAAGGATTGAATATCCATGTATCCCTTGTTCCCAAAACTCGATCCATTAAAATCAGTAATAATCGTTGCGAAAATTAAGAACCACTCCTCGTCGATTTATCGTAAATCGTAACGCGTTAAATTTTCACTTACAAGTATATAAATATTTAAAAAAAAAAACGAAAAACGAAAAAGAGAGAGAGAAATTGGATTGAAGGATTAACGGCACTAACGGCACGTAAAATAAATATTAACGCGGGAACGAGCTTTGGAAAATCATCGTCGAGAATCGGCTAATTAAATTAATTCGTGCGTCAAAGCCAGTTCGGGGAGAGGGTAAAAAGCAGCGATTTTCCGAGTCGACGCGCGACCGCCATATTAGCCGAACGATATCGTTCATTATTTCGCGTTACCTTTTGCCATTTTTTCTCCCCTCTCTCTCTCTCTCTCTCTCTCTCTCTCTTCCTCTCCTCGCCGTTTTTTTCCTTTCTCGCCTCCCTCGGCTTTGAAACCGTCGGATCAAACGTCGACTTTGTCGCGGAAAGTCGGTACCCACGGCGCGAAATAAAACGTGGAAGCCGCCATTGCGGCAGACGAACCCGGCGTGCACAATCCGCAGATAATTACGACGTCCAATTAGCATTAATTACTGACCTCTTTCTAATTAGAGGCACCGGTTGAAATATCGCCGATATATCGTTCCCTCGACGCGATTCGAGTGGCCTTTTTCACCGTTCGGGAGCCTCTGATAAGTTGACTATCTGTTACTCCGATACTTTGAAGCATCCGATTCCCTTTTCCTTCTTTTTTTTTTTTTTCTTTTTTTTTTCCCTCAAACTCAAACGCAATCGTGTGCCGCGTTTTTCTTTTTTATTTTTGTTTTTTATATCTCTCTCTCTTTCACTCTTCGTTACGCGATTTATCACGTACGATTTAGTTTCGTTCGATCGCGAGCAAGGGTGTTAATAATTTGACTCCGGTTAAAGAGCGTCCTTTATTGTACGGGGAGCAGACACGTTTGATCGGTTACCACCGGTGATGCTGTTATAATTCGTTGATTAAAATCAACGTGATATATCAGAGATCGGAGGGGATGGAGAGGGGGTATTTACGAGAGAAATAAAGTACCCGAGAGAAAGAGAGAGAGAGACGAGAGACGAGAGGATGGCTCGGAGAAATTCGCGTTTTAATGATTTCTCCTCTTTGATAAATTTATTTCTTGTAATTATGACGCAAGATCTTTCGCCGTGTGAAAGCATCGTCTTCCTCGTTAATTACATCCACCGTTGATATTTTTATCGATGATACGTTCCGATATTCCTCTAATAAATTTAAACAAATTAAAATCCTTTAACAATTTTTATTTATAAGAAAAAAAGGGGGAAAAAAAAAGAATCGTAGGGCAATTATTCTATACTTTTTCATTCCCCTTAATTAAATTAATTAATTAATTGCCCATAAAAAGTTCAAAGCTTATTTGGCTTTTGAAACGTGACACGTACCACCATAAATATTTTACAACTTTCACTTTTGAAATAGGATTGTCGCTCTTTAAACACCGATCACTTCGAGTGTCATAAATTTGAAAAATTGAGTAAATAACGAAACATGGCATCCCGACCTTGGCAATAATATTCCGACCTGGCCTAATCGTTTTTTGTCAAGTCCTTTGTCCAGTCAATGGTCGAAAAAGGAGAGGGAGGGGGAAGGGAAGGACAGAAATTGTCTTATTCTCAATTTCGTAACTTTATTGACTCGAGGGTACGAATTATAACTATTTTTTGCGTAATCAGATTAGGAAAGAGTCGATCAGTTTACAACACTTTTGATTTTCACTTCTTTCATTAGATATTGAAATTTCTTTTTTTTTTTTTTTTTTTTTTTTTTAATAAAAAATAAGTTTAATTATTACGTGGCGTTATATCGCAAGAAAAAGAAATTAAAATCTGATGAAAAAAGTAAAAATCAATCCGTCGATCGGTTTGATTGTAAGCTGCTCATCGCCACTGGACGATTTTCCTTATTTAATAGAAAACAATTATACGAGAACGTAAATATTGGAATTGGATATTATTTATATATTCTATTGCCTTTAAATTCCTCTACCTGATTATTTTCTATCTTAATTTACTAAAATATACGCGTTATTTATGGAATTCATAGGCCTGACCGGTAACATTCAAACATAATTCAGATAGAAAAATTTTGTAAAATTTGATATTCAAAAGATATTCTTTGTCCACTTAATCATTAAAACCTTCAAGGTTAATAACATTATTCATGAAAGGAAATTCATTTTATTGCTGCAAGATCATTGTCAAGGCAAAGGACTGTCATGCTGAGAGGTATAACGGAATATTTAACTATGTTTATACGCGCTTTATAAATTTTTAATTTGCGAACCTTGCATATAAATCTTATTCAAACGAGCATTTTTTTAAACAAAAGAAAAGATTATATATTATATTGATAAAAAAAAAAAAAAACTATTTTGTGAGGATTCAAACGCGTGCCGACCTTTCTTTACCGATATCTAATTAATTCCGCGCAAAGTACAGGCATCCCAATAAGCTTGCTATTTCAAGATGAAATGGCCAATAAACCGAACTCGCTTGTAATAAGTCAAACAGCAGTAAATCGACATTTATTATATTAACGGCAAGCTATAATCTTAACCGTAAGTTTATGGATAGTCAATCGATTTTTCCCTTGGTCCTAGATAGGTAAATATAGCTGGTAATCATAAAACAAATAAAAATCTTTCTCGAGGAACTTAATTTCATCAAGAATTATTGCCCGAAGGTTTTCACAAAATCTAATCAACAAGTAGAGCTCTCTCGGATTTACGAATACTCGAATTTAATTATGCTCAAAATAATCAACAATATCAGTATACTCGAAATATTCATTACGATTCAATCTTGATTTTTAAATTTGAACAATCGAATTTGTTTCATTATTTAAACGTAGAATATTTGTTATATGTTTCATTTAAATGGAACGAATTTGAATATAAAAAAAATATAAAATCTAATATATTATTGTTATATTAAAACGAATATTTCAAGTATAATAAAAACCTTGTAAAAAAATCATTTGCGAAATAAATATATATTGCGTGACGAAATTTTCCCACGTTTGCGAGAATATTGTAAATTCAATCGAGTTATAGGGCACGTGAACGCGTTAATTATTCATACGGGACGGAATATTGCGAACAATATCCATCCGATAACAAATAAAGACGCAGACCGAGACGCGGAGCATCCTAATGATCGCGACAGAAGAAACAACGTCGCCGAGTAATCCTAATAAGTAATGCCGTAACAGAGTTATTATTCATCCAGGCCCGTTGTCTATTGACCCTCCAAAGTGTCTCTAATAAAATACCATTAACCGCATCATCAATCATCGCCGCACAATCGGAGACAAAACATACGCTTTTACGATCTCTGCGTGTTTCTCCCTTCCCTCTTTCCATCTCTTTCTCGCGTCCGTGTGCGTGCCCCTACGTCCATCTCTCTCAGTCCAGTCTCCCCTCTCCCATCGTCCCAGCCAAAGCCATTCACCGTAACCACCGTACCCATCGTCATCATACAGCGCCATTTATTCGCATTCAAACGAGCGAGGAGACACACTGTCATATATATACATTTTTTTGGCGGTGGAGTAAAAGAGAGGGGTACCGGAGAACGTGTACAAGGGGTAGAGTGGGGGCGAGAAGGGGTTACGGGGGGGTAGACGGCAGTAAATCCGCGCACTGATTCGATTAATTTGTCCGACGTTGACAAGCAGCTCATTGTTAGGCATCCCTCCCTCCCCTCCCCACCGCCGAAGGGGGGAGTCAGGAATTTTCGCCGAACAGAATGACGATTTTCGATAAATCATCGGTGGTCCTGGCCGGTCGCGAACAATGCTATTGTAAATTGTGTAGGCTTATGGACAACTAGTCGCCAAATACACCGGCTGTTTTTCCCGTCATCGCTTTTCCTACCGGCGAATACTTTTTTTCCTCCCCCCCCCCCCCCTCCGGCTTTATTAATCGTCTATCGCGAGCCATTAATAATCGCGTCGTCGATCGTTTTCCAGTTCGAATTTTTGGAACACTATTTCCCCCCATACAATCGTTGATTGAATTCTTTGTTGTAAAATTTTTATTCTTTGTTGTTTTCAAGTTTGATGTGGAATAATTATTCAAATAATATTAAATAATTATGTAATTTGGGATGGAATGAGTAAGCGATTCGTAATTCGCGCCAAAAAAAAATGGCGTCGTCGGTTTTATCGGTACTTTGGCGTAATTAAGAATTTGTGTCACTTAATGATAATTAATTTACAATAGAAACTCTTACTTACATGATTTTGTATTGTTATAATAACGATATAACAATACATAACGATATAACAATAACGTAATGTTAATTGAGTGAGATCAAGTCGTATTTATATAACAAGTCTCGACAATTATAATATATCGATCAGTAAAATAATTAAGAAGAGAAAAAATGAGTTTCTATTGTTCATATTTTATCACCTTATTATATATTTATGTATACAAATATATTCTTTCGCAGAAATTCATAAATTTCCAAATGACACATATTTGTTTTGAATACTACAGAAAAAACAAGGAAAAAATTCTTCGTATGCCTCGCGTGTACAATGAATTGCTCATATATTTACGTATTAAGTCGAGAGAAAAAATTCTCGCTCTACAGTTCTTCGAATGTTTATATACGACACATTCTACGTAGTAAACATCATTTCAAGAAACAGAAGGACAAAACGTTTACAACGAGTTCAATTTTCTATACGATTCAATTCAAATTCACAACGAATTTACTTTATTATATCCACGTGTTAAATCGAGAAAAGAATTTTAGCTCGAAAGTAAAGGTTTAAACGTTTTCAAATAACGCTACACGACACGATTGCTCGACAGAGGTCGTTTCTAAACTCACAAAAGAATTGCTGTCAAGCTCGCATTTTCTCACCAGGGCGACATTTTCATTGTAACGCATTTTGGCAACAGCTGCTAAATAAATGTAGGTTTGCGTAGCCGCTGGTAATTGTATGCGATATAATCGGTTGCGAAAGAATACACGTGTGATTATATGCGTGCAATGGTACTTACCAGTACGTATCCATACCCTCCATACCCTCCATACCCTCCTCCAATCTCGAAGGTGGAACGTTGGTTTTAACCGCAATGGATAAATCGGTGTTGGACAGGGCTGCCTCTTTATTCACTGGCGTCCCGTCGTTATTGTTCGAGAGAGAGGCTGCCATTGCGAGAGCCACTTCTAATCATTATTGTCACCCGCACTCGCGTTAGAGAAGTAACACTCTTTCCGTGTACGCTTTCACAGGACTAATGACTTTCACGAGACCGCTCAGAGCGCTTTGCGGGAACAACGTGATTCTTCTTCTCGTTAACGAATCGACCGAGAGAGTATCGAACGCGCGAATCGATCAGTGTGAAGTTGGATACGAACGTCCATTCGTGTTCTCGCGTGCGAGGTGCTCTTGATCGTGTGAATAATTACTTGTTTGATCGAATCTTTATAAAAATGTGGCAATAATATATTTTGTGTATAATTTTATTTGAAAATATTCTCGATTGTGATAGATTAAAGTCAATTTTAATATATTATAAACTGTGTATCACGGGAAATGACTTATTGCGTAGTTAACCTTTTCGGTCAATGAGTGCATAATATGTGATTGAAATTGTGTTAGCCTATTTGATGTGAATTTTAATTCGTAGAAAACTTTTATAAAATTATCATTATCGTTATTCGAAAATTATAATTAGGAATTTCAAAGATTTGAAGTAAGAATGATACTTACGTATGTAGTGTGTGTGTATGTAGCGTGTATGTGTGTATATGAAGCAAACGAAACTAGCTGTTAATGAGACATAGATGGCGGAATGGGAGCTATTTTTCAAACGTAAATGTAAGTCGCTTATTTTTTAATTATTTTTAACAAACATTGCACGATTAAAATAATCGTTGTTGAACTATGTAAATAATTTCATATACATATTTACACGAATCATTATTCTAATTAAACCGAATGCAATTAAATACAATAACGACTATCGATTATCATTGAAAGTCGAATAAAAAATCGAATCGAAAACATTTCGCGATACATCATTATCGTAGTCTTGACAAACACGCGCAGAATGGGGGTGTATATCCAAAGATCACGATACATAAAATAGCAAATCGCCGCGAAACCAGTTGAAAAGCATACTCTCTACGATTCTCTCCAACCTCTCTTTAGCGTTCGAAAAATAAAAAGTTCGATGTAATACTGACAAAAGCGTGGTATCACAACGATGGAACACGGTACCTCTCCATAGAGTATGACCCACTCGAAAGGAGAAAAAGGACCCCCTCGCGTTTTCATTTGTGGGGGGCAAAGGTCAATGCCTGTACGCACTCGACATCGCGAAAATGTAAGAACGGAGGTATAATGGCGTTCGAAAAAAAGGAAGGAATTAGAAAAAGAGGCCGAGGGCGAGCGAGGGGTGGAAGGGATAGGGGAGGGTGAAAAAAAGAGCGAGAAAGAAGGCAAGAACCCACGGACCACTCGAAAACCTCGGTCATATTATGCCAAAGCCCGGGCAGAATCTTGACTCGCGACGATATTTTTCAAGTGCCGAGAAACCAAGCTCACCTCGGCTCTCCCCTTTCTTCACCGAGCACCGATAATGCTGAAAGAAACATTTATGCGCGAACCCTCGAATGTTTTTTCAAAGCTTTATACGGTTAAAGGGCGATCCCGGCACAGTGCTGTTCGTCGATACTGGTCGTTTTCACCAACTAAACGCTCGTTTTCTGTAATACTATATTATTAATTGCATTATCGGTTTTACATTATACAACCTAGGTAACACCATCCTCGTTAATTTTCTTATATTTTTAAAAAAATTGGATAATAAATGGAAAATTATTTCTCACGTACTTCTTTCTCTATATATCAATTTTAAAAGAAAGAAAGAAATACGTTTCTTCTCTTAACATAAAATAGATTCTCAAATTCTAAAACGATACGGTTCATCTTCTCTCCAACGATAATCTCATCGTTGATCTTCCACACGACACACGCGCGGATGTGCGTATAGGCGGTTTCTGTCGCGATTATTCATCTGAAAAAAGAAAGAAAAAAAAAAGCAAGCGGAATTCTCAAAAGGGTCCCGGCGCAGAGGCCATTAAAAGGTTTACATTCACGAGCTCCTTTCTCTGCCCCCGCGGTCGAGGGTCAAGGGATGATGCGTTTCCCGAAAGAAGAGTCGAGAACCGCGAGTGTCCACGGAGAATGTGTCTTTCCTCCATCCCTTTCTCTTTCCCTTTCTCTTCGCTCCGCATCGCGCGACCCTCATTCACTTCTCCTTCCTCCCCCGTAGCGTCTTCGTCTTCCTCCCTTGAACGGTCTCGTGCGTCCGTCTCGCTCCGATCAACGGTCGCGTATGGATCGCGAGCGGCACCGGTGAAAATTATCATGCTGCGTTTGATTGTCGGATAGAAACGGCGGGTTTGGAACGGGTTTCGCATTCATCCCGACGCACTTGACGTGGCCATTGCATCGCCCGACTTTCGTGCAATGCAGACCTCGCTGCGACATCCCCGGATGAAAAGGGTCCTCCTTGATACGCGGCAGATATCCCGTAAATGGTCGCACGAGGGCCCTCGTGCGGAAGGGAAAAACGGATTGCCGGGCGAGGGACGAATAAACCGGCTGGTTCCCCCTGCGCCGGGAAGAAATTAGTGAGGAAGGAAAAAGCATCGTTTCGCGGCGTGTAAACGCTCGCGAAATCTTTACGAAGCCGCTCACTGCGCGAGCCACGTTTATTATAAATGCCATGCCACCCATTGTGTTACCGCTCGCGTAACAGCAATATTTTCTTTTTATTTTTTTAATTGTGCGCCGATTTTCTTTATTCGAAACGATGAGTCAATAGCGTAGGCTGCCGTTCGAATTTATATATATATTTAAATAATAATTGTTTTTTTCCTTCTCTTCTTTCGTTTTCTTCTTCTCGTTATGCAAAGAAGTTTTCGTTGTTCCCGTGATTTTATTGACGATGCAATGTCGGTTTTACGAACGTGAGCGTGAAAATATCGGAACGTTACAATACTATTTTTCTTGCACAATTTGTAGAAGCATGAAAAATCTTTTAATCGTTTGTCCCCGGTTATTTTGTATGCACGATAAAAACTGGGGTGGAAACGTGGCCGGTGAATTTCGAAACCGTTGTTTCCTCTCGCGGATCCATGACCAAAGGTTGGAAAGGTTACCACGACGTCTTGCATTGACACACAAGTTGAATGCAATTTACTCGCAATTTATTCGAGCGATTCATCGGATTGTGTTTCGCGCGATTCTCGCGGATGTGGACTTTTCAAGAGGGGGAGGAAAAAATATACCTCGACGTTGTTCCACGTTTGCCCTCCCCTCCTCTCCCCTACTCCTTTTCATCGTGGGGAAAACTTCTTGCCACGGAATAAATTCGATTGTCGTTTTCAAGCGACACTAGGGCTCGCAAAATAATTGTTGGAGAACAGTCGGCGCGGAAGAAGTTGAGAAATTCACGCGGGAATAAGGCGGTGCTGCCTTATTGTTCGAAATGGGAAAGGCTTGTTTTTCACGGAAACAAGGCCGAAAACTCGTCGAAAGCCCCCCGACTTTCCGCGCGTTTTCGACGACTCTATTCGAACGCGCCTCGGGACAATCGGCGAGTCGATCGGCAAAGCGGCCTGCCGCTTGATAAATGTCGAACCCTTTATGGGTGTCGCCACAGAGGGCCACCTAAGTGGTTTTCTTAATTATTTAGTTCGGAAGTTCCCGTTCGTGGAGTTTCGTTTTGAATGGGAGAAGGGGTTTCGAAAGTTTTGCCCGGCCGAGAGACGATCCCCGATGCGACACGTCCCCTTAACCCCTTCTTGGCTAAACTTTTCGCTCGGAACGCTTTTTATCCCCTTAATATTTTTGGCCAGTATCAATTATATCGTTCCAACTCTACGGGGAGAAGGAATTTTTATACATTATTTTTTTATTTAAGTTATACGCGAATTTTTCACACCTGTGATTAAATTTCTCCAATATCTATCACTTTAGTTTGACAAGTAAATATTCGATCTTTTATGTATTTCTTTCTTCTTTACATTAATATTTGAAAAATTAATATTTTTTGACATAAAGTAGAATCTAATGAAGAATCTAGAAGAATATTCTTCAATTCTTTTCTCCTCTATGGATTTGCATGAAGTATTAGAATATGACAAAAGATAAAAAGTATTTTCAAAAGTCATCGGAAAATTTAAAAATCGAAGTTATAAGATTTCTAAAATTATAAAAAACATTCCCTGAAGAAACCTTTCAATTCAAGCATTGCAAATTCTCCAGCGGTAACCGAATCGTTGCACAATATTCCATCGTGCAACGATTAAAAAGTGAAATACATCCATTAGCGGTGAAAAAGGGGTGGCGTAAGGAGCGAGCACGTGACATCGTCTTTTTCAATCAACCGCACCGGAGAGGCTTCTGGTTTTCCCTGCAAACGTCCTTGGTACACCTTTGTACGAACGCGAAACGGATTCGAGCACCGGGATCGTTTCGCCCGACATTTAATTAACTAATCATCCCGCCGTGGAAGCCAGTTTCCACTCGTAACGATCTCTGACGGGGCTGCTCTCTATTGAAAATTGTTCCTCTCGCGGTCGTAACTCTCGCGGCATATGTCGCGCGTGTATCACGATTTCACGAACTGCATTTCGTGGACCAAATGTCCAGGAACGCTGTCGACAATGGTGTACAAGATACAAAGAGCTAACGCTTCAATAATATGAGACCGAGTCAAGAGGAAACGAATCGAGAAAACGTACGCACCACCCTCTACGGGATCAAGGAGATCCCTTTCTCCGTCTCCCGCGGTCGAGGATGCCACTTTTTCATTTACGATAGCGACCAGCGTCGAGTGGCAGGGTCCCAGCGATCGCGAAAACAGTTAACGGCATTATATCATCCTCGAGGAGAAGGTTCTCGTGTCCGAGTGGACATTGTTTCAACCCGTTCGAGGAGAACAATGGGAAATCGGGGATCGAGTGCTTGTACGTTGAAACACTTTTGCGTACCCAGTCATCCGCCGATGAATGATCTCGTTAAAGGGGGCCCTGACCGGCCTCACTTTCGACCCGATAATGCCTTTCTTCCCGACCTCTTTTCACCCCAGTCTCTCGATTCTCAATCCCAATGGATTGTTTCCCGCTAGTCGAGCCTCGGCCTATGTCAGTTTCTTCTTTTGACTTTTCGGCAACGGATGTTGTTGGCACGTAAGGGTTGAAGTTGCGGCGCAACTGTCACTTCCACGGCTTGTTTCGAGTATATATATATATATATATTTTTATCCGGTATACAGTTTGGAAAATATTAATAAAAATCCTCTTCTTTCTCGAATAACTCGAGCTCTAATTTTTCAAAATTAATAATGACGAAATAAATAGATCAAAATCGGAACTCTCACGTCGAAAGATGTTGTCGAATTTTTCGCGAAAGTGGACAGGGTCGTCGGAATCGAACGAGGCGGGTAAAAAGGGCGGTCAAGAAGGGGGGAAGAAGTTTGGCGCTCCGTTATCGGTACGCGAGAACGCATAAGAGTGCGTATAATGTACACACGAGGGCCTACCCGGTGAGAAGCGGAAAGAGAAAAGAGAGAGGAAAGTGCGCACCCTACCGAGGAAACGGGCCAACAGAGCCAGTGGGGTTTCTTCAGGGTGAAAAGAGTGAAAAGGTCCCCGCGCCAAATACAATTGGCGTCTAAACAGAGGGTAGTTATAGCGAAACGCAATGCCCATTGGGGTGACGTTGAACGAGGAGATCGACTCTCCATCCCTCTCCCACCTCTGTGTCCCATGAAAGCAAAGGGTGGTCACCTTCGACCGATTCGGGGCCGAGAGACTTTTTCAATGCACCGACCGAACGAGCATAGAGAGAAAGAGAGAGAGAGGAGGAAAAAAATTTTTATATTTTATAATTGTATAGGTGGTGCAGCGAAGGGTGTTGTATGACGACGAGAGGAGTGGTGGTGGTCGTGGTGATGGTGGCCCTTTGACGAGAACCTGACGTCTCCCGGCTTTCTTCTCGCTTTTATATTTTCCATTCTCTTTTCCCTTAAGCTGGCCCGTGGCTTTGAATCGCCGCTTCTCCTATGTCGCAAGGAAATTCGAGGTTACGAATTTCGTCCTCCCTGGGCCGCCTCTTTTGGACCCATTGTCATGCAGCTGGCGCGTTCCGCTGCCGTGCGAAACCTTCCGCTCCTTGTCGGAAAGGATCTCGATTCCCGGATCGCTTTGGATTCATTCGATACCTGACACTCTGATCGATCTGCGCGGATCTCTAAATGGGGGACACCTCCCCGCGCCCCTCCCCACTCGATCGAATGTCATCCATCTTTATTTCGTGATACATTCTATGGTAACTCACGACGGTCGAAATTTTTAAGGGAAAGTCGCTCCATAATTATTATTTACAACAGTATTCGGGGTTGGATATGTTATATCTTGGACGATTCTCATTTTAATTCGAAAATATTCCTTTAGTTCGATCAGGCATGTTGATGATATTATTAGGTAATTATATTAATTACAGTTGCTGGATTCGGAGCCAAGATGGGAAGAGGTTGATTAGTGAAATTGATAGAGTCATTTATTACTTTGATTCGTTGATAATAATAAATATTTGCACATATATGACAAGATACGTTGTTTTTTTTTTTTTTTATTATTATTTCGACAACCCATCGGTCGCTTTCTGTGATAAATTTTCTCTGTTCGTTAGATCACGATTAATTTCTCTCCCTCTCGCTCACTCGCTCGCTCGCTCGTGCGCTCTCTCTCTCTCTCCCTCTCTCTCATTTTTTTCCTTTTTAGAATGAAATCCGCTCACGTGAAATTTCGATCGATCGTTCAACAAACATCGTTCGCGTCGAATGGACGCGTTACACACGATCGTGATACAAACAAGTAATAACAATTCATTCATAATGGAATACTAATTGTATCTGGCTTAAACACATTCATGCTCGCATACATATGTGTACAATGTATATGTATAACTTATTTTTATCATGACCACGTTGACAATCTTATCTTTTCTTTCATCTTTTTTTTTTTTGGTTTCCTTTTATAATAATTATATTTGAATAACATTTATACATAATAATAATAATAATATACTTTATATAGTACATGCTTCATTTACATGCTGCGTGTAAATTAGATTGCAAGGTAATTTAAAAAAAAAAAAAAGAATAGAAATGGAAATGGAAATGAAAATAAAAAATCAGAGAGAGAAAGAGGGAAGGCAATAATGACGCGGTATAAAAATTAAATAAAAGCAGCAATACAAATAAATATATATCAGACACGATACAAACGATTCTATTCACGATGCAACAATATCGAATGCCTTTTTCAAGGGCGTAATAAATATAAAAGATTAAAAAAAAAAATTATAACATAAAAGATATAATTTTTTTTTGCGATTTTATTTGTGATATTTGTAATTTTTCTTTTTTTTCTTTTTCCTTTTTTTTTTAAACGGAAAGAAAATACACAAAAACGTGTAATGTTAACGTTGAAAGCGCGAAGAAATTTGATGAAATGCGATTATTATGGGGCCTAACAAAATCACAGTTAACAATTGATCCGATTTATACAAAAATGCAAAAAAAAAAAAAAAGAAGCTTTCGAGAGAAGCTTAATAAAATGACAATAACAAACAACGAACATAAAACAATTCAAGAAATATTTTTTTAACCATATGTATATTTTAAAAAAATTTTTCATCACTTTTTTTTTAAATATAAATATACAATTCAATTATACAATAAATTATATGCAATTAAATAATATAAATCGTCGAGGTTTGATCGTTCATTGTTAACGCATGCTACGTCTTCAATTAATAAATCAATTTCTCGAACCATTTTCTGTTCGTCTTCTTCGTCATTCGTACATTCTCTTTATACAAAAAACGTAAATTCGATTTAATCTTTTTTTTCTAAATTAAATCTCGTTCTATGCCCTGGACGAAACGCACAACATAACATCCTTTGCGAATTTCGTTGATCAACGAAACGTATTCTTCTTCAAAACACATTTATTCATTAAAGAATTTCTTAAATTTTCGAGTGATCGAGTCGAGAACGGTCGAGGAAACTCACTTTACAAATAACGTTGAAATATGATATAAGCCATGAGAAAAAACTAGTTTCTAGAAGCTACAGAATTAAAGTTCGGCTCGTTCCTTACTGTGCGCGAATCGTCTATCGTTACAAACTATTTACATTCGTAAAAATGATACATTACGAACGATAACGATGCTCGAGAAAGGCAACGAGGTCTGCATCGGAGTGCAAAGCATCGGACAAAGTCTATTAGGGATATTTCGTTCAGAGCGAACCGAGTTGTTCGAAGTCGTGATAGAGTTAGCTCGTAAGGTATTCCAGATAAAAATGAAACAGATCCTCGAACACATTAACGTAAAAGTGTTTCGATTTTATCCTTATCGCACGAAGAAATCAATTCTATGATCCAGAAACGCGTTCTTAAACTCATGGTATCACGAAACTTAAGAAATTTAATTTTAATTCAAAAGCTCCTAGCTTTTCTTTCTTTTTTTTTGAGCTTGAGATAAGGATAAATTTCGTACATGAACGAAAATGAACGGAATTTTCATCGCTCGTGTCCTTGTTTTTTTCGAGAGAAATCATACAAAAGGCACATTCGTAATTAGAAAACATTATTTGGAAACAATACAGATTATCACCATGAGGGAGGAGGGATCTCTATTCACGGAACATCGTAGCGCACAATGAATATAATAAAACAAAAACGAAACCAGGCTCTAAATGGCTCTTTTGTCCCGGGGCATTAATATGCTAATTCAATTATCCGCGTGGTTGCCGGCAAGCCTTTCGCGACAACCTCGATCGATCGATGAATCGGCCTTGAAAATCACCATGTCCCCCCCCTCTCCACTTAGGCATAGCTAATTTCGTCGAAGTGGAAGAAAAGAAAGAAAAAAAAAAAATTCCCACAAGATTTTCCCTCGTTCGTCAGATCGACCCGCACGCCGATGCACGCCATACGGCGATGATGGTTGTTTCTCGAACGCACTAGCAGCACGATACCAACGTCCACGATTTTGCCGACGAGAAGAGCATACTTCGACAAGATACTACACGTTTACGATATTTAAAATATCGATATATTATATTAAAAACTAAATCTGCTCGTTGAAATGCTCGATCTCTTATATATATATATATATATATATATATATATATATATATATATATTCGAGTCAAGTCTGAATTCTCCTTCTTTGCCCCCCCTCCTTCTACCCGTTCCCTATTCGTTCACCACGGATCATGTTGCAATTTTCGTTTCACGAGCACGAAATCATTGGATCATTCACGATCAAGGTTCTTTGGAATCTACAGCAAGGCGGATCGATGATCTAGAATATTACGGAGACTGGCCGGCGTAGTTGCTCGAGATCCAGCGTGGTCGATGACGTTGCCGTGGATACTTGTTGGGACGATGGAGTGGATCTCGGGCTGCTTGCCGGGCTGCTGGTGGTCGTCACTCCGCTTCCCGACCCGGTCGTCGACGACGAGAACATGAGGGGTGGATGAGGCGCGTTGGCGGCCATGGTGTGGTGTCCACCAGGGGGGAAGAGCGGGCCGAGATGGGAGGCCGTTGACGGGTACGCTTTGCCAGGCGTGGTAGGCGTCGAGTAGAAGCCCGAGTAGAAGCTGTTGACCACGGCAGCGGCGGAAGCGGCGTTGTTGTTGGCCGCGTCCGCTGCCGCGGCGGCGGCCGCGGCGGCCGCGCTGCTCGACGTGGACCCTGTTCCACCGCCACCGGCCACCAGCTTGCTCAGGTGGACGGCGTCGAAGGCGGAGCCAAAGTACGACGGCAGAGGTGGATAATCGAGGGGGTGAGGGTGATGATGATGATGAGACACCGGGGCGGCAGGTGCGGCGAAATATGGCGGCAGGGGGAAACTGGGGAAGCCGCCCGGGCTCATGGAGGTGGTCTTCGATCCTGGAACCACGGAGACGGGCACCTTCGGCTTCCTTCGTGGACGGTACTTGTAGTCGGGGTGCTCCTTCATGTGCATGGCGCGGAGACGTTTCGCCTCGTCGATGAACGGTCTCTTCTCCGTGTCGGATAAGAGTTTCCACTCGGCTCCCAACCGCTTCGATATCTCGGAATTGTGCATCTTGGGATTCTCCAGGGCGATCTTCTTCCTCTGTATCCTCGACCACACCATGAACGCGTTCATAGGCCGCTTGATGTGCTGCTCCTGCGACGCCGCTATCGGTTGATTGGCCACGTTCATGTCCTGGCCCACGTGGTGGACCGTGTGCAGATCCATACCGGAGAGGAATCCATAGCCGGGATGTTGTTGATGAGAGTTTAACATGTTTGCAACTTCTTCACTTTCTTCTTTTTGATCAACGTTTGCTCCTTATTTTATTTATTATTATATACGACTTTCGACGCGTCGTTTTACGCGACTTTGCACAAAATATTCGATCTTTCCGTCGAACTTCACTCACTAGCGAGCGGGTATCGCGCTCGCTGACAGTTCTCCTCCTCACGTTCATTCAATATCCGATAAATTCTTACATTCCCCTTGTTGTATTGTTATAATCCATTCCTTGGAAATTGCGTCACGGTAATTACGAGATTACGACATACGGCAGAGGCGTATATATATATATATATATATGGGCGAGAGAGAAAGAGAGAGAGAGAGAGAGAGAATCGAAGAGAGAGTGAGAGAGAAAGAGGGAGGAAGAGAGAGAGAAAGAGAGAGAGAAGGGAAAATACACACAAGAGACCAAGGATTCCTTCGTTTGGGTGCAAGTGAGCGTCGCAAACAGTCGAACGTACTCGAATGGAGTACCGGTGTTGACTGAGCGTGGACTGCCCGTAGGACCGGTCCGCGACCTGCTGGAGGGATCCATTCTTCGTCTCTCTCTCTTCCCCTCTCTTTTTACCCTCGCAACTGTCTCCGTTCGCCTGGATTTCGAGGGCGGAACCGACGCAGAGCGTCGTACGCCGCGCCCACGAACCGACCCTCTTCACGCCATTCGTCGAGGTCGCCTCGGTGCGTGCTTACCTTTTCTACCCTTTCTCCCCTCCCCTCCCCCCCCCTCCCCCGTCCCACTATAGGCGAACATACACCGACACACGACGAGCGGGCCAACACCGAGCAACCCCTCTATAATACGACCGCGCCGTGGCTCAACTGGCGAGGAGGGCTGCCGATGGTGCCGCTGCCTCGGAGACCGCGAGCTGCAATT
Source organism: Apis mellifera (assembly GCF_003254395.2). Taxonomy (NCBI): domain Eukaryota; kingdom Metazoa; phylum Arthropoda; class Insecta; order Hymenoptera; family Apidae; genus Apis; species Apis mellifera. Next base: position 11,387,611 of record NC_037648.1, read on the forward strand.
ATTATTATCGATTACCTCGATACGATGAAGTACAAATAGCGTATAGGCCGCCCCGTTATTGACTACCTCTGTTCGCTGTTCGTGCTGCTTTTGCACGCCAACGGCGGCGCGATATCGCGCGATAATTGGTTATGCTTGCACCCCCTCCCCCACCAGTCTACGACGACGACGACGACGAGGAGGAGGAGGAGGATTCTTGGTCAACGAGCTCGAGGATCTTGGATCCATTCGAAGAAGAATCGTTTTTATCCCGAGAGAAGAATCGAGCTCAAATTGCGCGTGATTTTTTTGCGAAAGATTCAAAAATTTATCGTTTCTTTGATTTTATTCCAAGTTTGAGAGTTTCTTCTTTCTTTCTTTCTTGGGACTGGGGCAGAATTATTAATAAAAATTACGAAGCTTGGATAATTTAATAATCGTTATGAGTTCAATCGAGTTCAATGATCCGATACAATTACGGGAAATTGAATGATCAACACCAGTTTCTTTGCCAGCCGACTAATCCAAGGGGAGGAGGAGGAGGAGGAGGAGGAGAAGGGTCGTTTTGTCGAGTAATTAATCAGAATTCGCGTGTTGCCGTCCTTCTCCCGGCCCCCTTAAAAACAACGATGGGGTTGAAATCTGCCTGTTCCTTTCCTGTGGGAAATCTGAGGAACAATGCAAAAAAATCTCTCGACGACAGGCACTTGGATTAGAATGGAAAGCAACAGCGGCGAAAGGAGCGAGCGGTGCCCCTTTCCCAATCTCGACTCACCGCGCCCTCTCTGCTCCCAAAGGACATTCAGCAATGCGAACGAATAAAAGCTCCTGACTCCCCCTCCCTCTCCTCCTCCTCCCTCCCTCTCTCCCTCTCCCTCTCTCTCTCTCTCTCCATCGTGGTGAACTGCATTAGTCGTTTGTGCTTTTGTGCCCGAGGAGGCGCGTACGCCGCGGTGTCTCTTTACTTCGATTTTCGAATAATCGATTAAGCTTCCTCCTCGCATTTTGCTACGAAGCGGTCGACCATGCTCGGCAATTCCGTTTTCCTTCCAAACTTAACGATCTTTATTATACCATCCTGGGATCGTAACAAACGGGGCTAATTTTTTCCCTCCCGTTTAACGTATATATGTATATTTATATATATATATATGTATTTATCGTTACAAAGAAAGGTTCTGCGGAAATATTTCAGGAAATATTATTTTTAAAGAGTTTCGTACACTGAATTTTACTCGTGCGCGGCCGTAGATCGTGTATCGCTGCGCCCCTATTGTCCTGCTCGTAATAATAGCGAGAATCTGCGGGGATAAAAAACTGCTATCAAAATCCGTTGCTGTTTAAAAAAATCGTCGATGGCGCTCGCCGAAGCGGCGGAACCCGGCAGCGGTGGAGGAGGAGGAGGAGGAGGAGATGACGTGGCGCCAATAAGAGAACGGTAAACAGAGGGAGGAAGCGATTAAAGCGCGAAAAATAAAACGGGAAGAGAAAAAGAGAGGAGGAGGGAGAAAAAGGAGGGAGCCGGACCCTTCCCCCCTCCGGATGGGAGGAGGAGGAGGGAAAAAAGAATTCGCGATGGTCGCCATTCCTAGATCCTGGAGGAAATATACGGGCACGGTGGACGCACACAAGTCATCGACGCCACCGACACAAGGCCCCCCCCTTTCCGTATTGCAGTTGGGTGCAAATTGGTATTGAAAAATCTCGAAGTCAATTAAAACTCGGGGTACAAAGGATTTGGCGAGACAAAATACCAATTATCTCATGTCCTCCGCCTCCGCCTGTCCCTTCGATTCCCTCCGTCCGTCCTCCCTCGAGGGGGAGGGAGGTGACTGGGCGAGCGAGGTGACTGAAGGGGGTGGCGAGAGCGCTTACAAGAACTCAATTCCATTAAGCATTGAAGTGAATAAAACGAGGCAGTTCAGCGTGGATGGGCATCTATATAACGCAGCTCTCGCATCTCGGTTATCTGCCTAATAAAGATTCGACTGCTATCCCTCTCTTCTCTCTCTCTCTCGCCGCCGATTCTCCGCCACCCTCCACGACATAAAGCATGTGCCAGCGAGAGGTGTCTATGAGACAATCCCCCGGGATGACAATGCTTATCCCACGTATGAATGCCACCGATGCTTCCTAGGTAATTTAAGTATGGCCAACCCTCTTCCCTCCGCCCCGACCGCGTCATCTCCTCTCCTTTTCACCATTTTGCTTCGCGTCATCTCCACCTTCGACCCATTGCCGAGGAAGCGTTATGTATATCTTCCACGAGGTGTGCAAAACCTCGTGAAAAACCTCGTTGTCCTCGATTTAACGATTGCCATTAGCGAACTGAATCGTTTCGTAACCAGCCCCTTTTCTCCCTCACTCTCTCTTATCTTCCTTTCAACTACGGTCTTCGGTTGGAAAAAGCGATTCCTTTTTTTTTTTTTAAATTCCGAATGGGAGGAAGGAATTCTTCTCGAATATCGAATGGAGTCCGAGATCCAGAGTTTTTTCGGTACTCTGTTTTTTTGCACTGTCGAGAGTTATTTCCAAGGTCGATCCGAATTGAAGTGCCGTGAGAATTGCGCGAGGGTACGAACAATGGAAGGCTTTTGTCTTAATAGAGATTACGATTTCACGAGTGCATACCCGGCGAGCGATATATTTATCCTTCTTCATTTCCCTTCCCTCTCCGAGTTCAGTTCTTCCGAAAAAATTCTTCGCCACTCTTGCAATTTCTTACATTCTTCTATTCTGAACCATCCATCTCCTCCTCCTCGACCGATATTTGTCCGATGTCCAATTCAACAACTCGATCGATCAAGTTTCGAATCGCAATCACTCGAACGAGTGAGAAATTAATTAACGAAACGAGGAGGCCGTCGATGTTATACGTACGCGAAATTAGTCCATCGGCTTCCAACTATCGAGCAAACTATCCCGGACGGAAACGAAACTTGCTCGAACCTGCAAACCTTTCCCCCCCCCACCTTTTCGATTCACGGAAGACAAAGGAGTCATCGTATTCGATAAAAACCTGTTCCAAGAATAATCAACGGAAATATAATCCATCGAATCGTCGCACCAAGGATCGAGACACCGAGTTTCTCTCTGACCGAAGGGTGGCAAAATCCCGACTAATTAGTAATCGTCCTCCGGTGTTAAATCCGCAGGTGTTCAGGCAGACAGGACGCCGAGCGTGTAATTCGGATGCGCCGGATTATCCGCGCGACGTTTCAACGTTGATCCTCGCAAATTAAGTCGACACGGGCCGCAAGCTCGCGTTGCTCGATCCAACGGCTCTCGTCACGGTTGAAAGGTGGCGCTGATAAGGGGAGAAAGGGAGGAAGAGAGGGAAGGTGGATCAGGTGGGGCAGAAACGTAATCGCGGAACGTACTTTGGCCGATTATAGGCAATATAGCGAAAGTACCAGAAAGGCGGCTGTTAATAAGAGGGAACAAGACGGGTGGCGCACGAGGGGAGGGAAGGAAGGAAGGAAGGAAGGAAGGTTGAGACGAGGGAGGGGGTGGGCGAGGGATACATATACACGAGGGCCCACGGTGACGGTCGCCCACCCCCCTCGACGTACACGCTCGAACGCGTTGCGTAATTAGCGACTGCCTCTCCGGTTTTGCGGGTGGGTGGGGGAGGGGAAGGGGTGGGTTGTTGGGCGGCTTGGATGCCGAGGGTGAAGTGGGCGCACCGTGCATCGGGATTGGGGCACCCAGCCGAGAACGCGTTCGAGTAACTGAAACCCATCGCGTGCACACGTGCGACTCTACGGGGTGGTTCTTGATGTAAGACGACGATAGACGGTTTTTCTCTCTCTCTTCTTGTAGAATGAGGTTTCAAAGCAATTGAAATGAAAATGGTTATAATTGGTTATAATTTAAAAAACGGACCTGCGATATTGTTTCTTGAAATTCGTTTACGATAAATTTATATATATATGTTTCTTTAATGATTTCGGAAATAAAAATCGGTGTTGTAATTGTTCGATTATCATTTTAACGATGTAGGATTAAATTAGTTACGCACCGATTTATTTTATAAAAGATTTTGTTACGAGGTGTTTCAATTATGAAACTTAAGTTACGTTGAACGGAATAGTAAATAATTTACGTATTCACACGTGTGTGAAAATATATCCTCGTGTAAACAATTCAAAGTGAGTATGCGACGAATATACGTAAACGTAAACGATAAATGTTATTAACAGAAGGATTTTGAGCTAAACGCTTCGAATATCGGAACAGCTTACACCGAATATCGGAGTCACCATCCAGCTCTCGTAGTAGCTACTTGGAAGCAAAGCTTCACGCACAAACGGGCTCGTAACGATCAATTATCGCGCATATAACGCTAGACGCTAGGGAATCATTACAAAGCGACACCAGATTTTACTATGCGTAAACAACGTGTGCGGGAGGGAGGGAGGGAGCGATTTCTCCGCGTTAGTCGGCGGCCGCAGATCTGATTTTCCACGTTGGGGCGGGGGCGAATTATGCGGTTCGTGGCGTCGACACTAATCCTTGTCGAAACAACCCCCCTTCGTCACCGGAAGGGGGCCGAGTGGCGACGGATCGAGGGAGGGGGTGGCACGACGTAGACGCAATTAATGCGGAGAAACCAGCCGCGGACGGACGGGGGAGTTTCGAGGAGGGCATCGAGGCCGTGCCAACCCGTGAGACGTAATGACTAATTGAGATTCGAAGAGAGAAGGGAATAATACGATCCGGCTGGTCACGGTAAAACGCACTTTTCTTCCTTTCTCCCCCTATCCCCCCTCCTTTTTTTTTTCTCCTCTTTATTCCTTCCTTCTCTTCCGTTCCCTTTTCTCTCGCTCCTATTCCCACTCCCGTGTCGATTACAAAGGATCTCTCGCCTGCAGGCACACCAATGGAATTACGGGGCTATACGCTGTCGCGTACCCTCCCTCCTCATAGATTTTAATACGATCGATTTATCGGTCCGTTTTTAAGTATCTCGAGTAGATTTATCAAAATTCCTTCCGGTGATTATTACTTTATGTTATATAGAAATTGGTGAGATTTGATCGATTCTTAGATTCATACCACCTTCTTTCACACATCATCATCAATAAAATATTCATATTCGACTGGTATATCGTGTAACGAAATAAAAAAATAATTTTCCGAAGTGTATTCGATTATCGAAAGATCTATCGATTCTCCACTCTTGAAAAATTAATTTTGCCAATAAGATGTGTAGTTCAATCAACAATTCGCTTGTCTACTATAATTAAAAAAAAAAAAGAAGAAAAATATATTAGAATATTATCCACGAATCGAAACGAAAGAATAAATTACCTCGCATTAAACCCCTTAAACTCCAAAATGACCAGAACGGTGGCCAACGATCAACCCTGCTCCCCTCACGGGCACGAAAGTTCGTCTTAACCGGGGCCGAGGAAGCCGAAGCCGAGTAACGCGTCGTCCCGCCCGCCTCCAACCCGTTATTCATCAACGAGTAGACAATCCCGCCGCGTGTTGCGACGCGATTTGTCACGATATCGCGGGAACGGTTCACGGCATCGATATTGTCCCTCACAATCCGCATCCAAGAGTGAAACAACGAGCCCCTTCCAAGCACACCAGGCAAGCTTGGAAAGGTAGGAAGGTAGGAAGGAAGGAAGGAAGGAAGGATGGAGGGCAAAAGGAAAAGGGAGCGATACAACGGTAGTTGTGGGAGGGCAAAAGCGAGGTTGGAGTAACCAAGCCAAGAGAGAGAGAGAGAGAGAGAGAGAGAGAGAGAGAGAGAGATTCCTCGCACGGAAGGCAGCCGTCGTTCCGAGAGTGTTTCACCATTCGTCGTCGCCGCTGGTCTCGTCGACATTAAGATAATTACTTTCCAGCAGGACGTGCGGGGCCCATTGTCACCGTTACCGCGGCAGAATGGCATTATGCATTGTCGGCGAAGAAAGTGAGGGGGTGCGTGGATACGGATGGATGGATGGATGGATGGATGAGGAGGAGGTGGGTTGCGCGAGGGAGGCGCGAGGTGGTGCAAAGGGTAGGGGGTGGGGTGGGCTTCGTGTACCTTAGCCCGTGGGTGGAGCATTATTCCGGTCGGTTCCGTGTTTCGCTATTGAAACTGGCGCAGGGGGGCGAGGGGAGGACAAGCTTCCTCGGAGGAAGAAGAGCCAAACGGCGGGAGAAGGGGTGGGCATCCACCGATGTATCCAACGGTGGCTTTCTCCCGACGCCATTAATGTAATTATTTCCACCGGAGTGTTCCACCGGTTCCTCGAAACGTTTCGCGGGAATTGAGACTGATCAGCCGGCTGCCGCCCACCCCGAGAAAAAGAATCCTCCTAAGGGGATAAGACTTCTCTCCATTTTTCTTCTCCTTCTTCTCTTCGTCTCTCTTTCGCTCTCTCTCTTTGTCTCTCTTCTTCGTGAAGGGAGGGAGGGAGGGAGGGATGGATGACTCGTCATAACGGTGACGAAGCGTTAAAACGAGAGACGCGGTTTGTGTCGGATTTGTGTCGCTCGCTTGCAACCGTGATAATACCCTGATTTCGCGTAATGGGTTTTGCCCGCGATTCCCTCCTTCTCTCTCTCTCTCCTTTCCACGAATTCTTCTCCTTCTGTGGAATTGATGACACTTTTGCGACGACACGTTTGTCGCCTTCTTTCTCCTCGTTTTCCCTCGCTCGAGAAGACACTTCTCCCTTTTCGAGGATTTCTCTCTCAAGGGTGAGGAGGTGATTAAGAATCGCCGAAAAAAAAAAGAGTTTGGTTCAGGAATGAATTCACGAATTCTTCGACGCGTACAAATTCCTTTTCCGTGAAGGGAAAATTTTTTTTCCTCCCCCTCTTCTCTTTTTCAAAAAAGGAATCCTTTCTTTGAGAACGATCGTTCAATTCTCTTACTCGCCACTTCCGCTTTCTTCTTTCTTCGACGCGAAGTTGGCGCCAGTTTAGAACAGGTATTTCGGCCCCGTAACCTCGTCGCGCGATCCGTGGTCAAAATTCTTCGTGGGAAAAAGGAAAAGTGTATAAATGGCTTTTCGTTAAAAGTCGGGAAATTTGAAACGGCGTGTGGGTGCAAATGCTCGCGGTTAAATTGTTCGTGAAGATAGATTGAATCGTTTGGGGAAAAAGGGGGTAAATTCTCGTGTTGCACCATGTCCGTGGCGGAAACGTTTATAGAGGAAGACGGTTTCGGCTTCGTTCCTAGGCCTGACCGCAATAAACACAACCAATCGTACGAAATTGTTCGAAGGTAAAAATCGCAGTTTCACCATTCCATCGTTGTTTAACATTCTCATTAACCGTATTATCTCTCTCTCTCACGCACACAAAGGTACACGATGACGAACAAGCACAAAGCGTCGGTGCAATTGATATCTTGGGGCGCTACTATCCAAGCCATCAAGATACCGAATCAAGCGGGCATTTTGGGCGACGTTGTTCTAGGATTCGACGACGTGGAGGGTGAGCAATATCTTTCCGTCCAAATCTGGTCCAACCGTGGATTGTACAATTGTCCAATTGTAACAATATTCGTGAAAAATATAATCAGGATATTTGAAGAACAGGTACATAGGGAGCACGATTGGCCGTGTCGCGAATAAAATTTCTATGGGGAAAATGAAGATCAACAACAAGGATTACTCTCTGACTATAAACGACAAAAATAGCACGAGCCATTACAACGGGGGTTTCGTCGCGTTCGACAACGTTAATTGGAATTCTTACGTATTCAAGAAGCACGTGGTAGGGAAATATATTCGGCGATATCAGTTTCGCTGATCTTCGATTTGTTCGATATAAATTTTTGACAGCGCAGGTGATGACCCACACGAGTACGAAAAACAGCGAGGGATACCCGGGTGATCTGCTCACGCAGATTAAATATTCCTGGACGGATGATAATCAGTTGATCATAAATATCCGCGCTTGCGCTACCGAACCGACACCTGTTAACATTACTAATAATTGTTTGATGAATCTTGCTGGACATGTAAAGTCGTTATCTATCTTGATTTCTCAAACGTTTCTCTCGTATATACAATAGTTTACACTTTTTTATTTTATAAACGATTCGACAACTTTGATATATTTTTCATCGATTTTCAATCGATAAGTTATTAACGAAATTTCTAAATTAAAATTCCAATATGCCGTAAAATTTTTTTATCCTGAATTTTCGTTTATATATAATACACAAAGGATATAATTGTAACGGTGAATAATTTTTTATTTCTTTCTTCCAGGCTACTGGCCCGAAGGAATTGAGAAAACACGTAATCTCGTTGAACGCTGCTAGCTGGACATTCACGGATATTATAAATGAATTGCCGACAGGTGCTATATATCCGGTTGATCGTACGGTATTCGACCTACGCTTACCGACTCAGTTAACCAAGAGAAAACTTTACATCATACCGGGGGGTGGTTACAACCAGAACCTTTGCATAACCAACTTCAACAGTTGGTTTTATCGTTTCCACGCTAGGTAAGTACATTTTACGTATTCAGGGATAAACTTTAGGAGAAATTCTTAGTTCTTTTCTCGTCAATTTTTTTTCTATTATTATTGATTATCTTGTGTCCACTTTCTGATTATATAAATATCAGTGAATGAATGATACTGATTGATCGTTAATTTAACGTGACTTTAAGGAAAAGAGAAATTAATAGTATAATTTTTAATTTTTTCTTTTTTATCTTTTTTTAATTTTATTTCCTTGATCGTTAAAAAATTTAGTAGCAGTGATCTATCTATGAACACGTTGAATTTTGAATTATTATTGGATATATCATCTCACATTTATTTTTAATTTAGTATAATTTTTAATTTTTTCCTTTTTTATATGCTACATTTTTTACAGTGAATTAGAATTTTATTTCCTTGATCGTTAAAAAAATTTAGTAGCAATGATCTATCGTTGAATTTTGAATTATTATTAAATGTATTATCTCACATTTATTTTTAATTTAGTATAATTTTTAATTTTTTTATATGTTACATTTTTTACAGTAAATTAGAATTTTATTTCCTTGATCGTTAAAAAAATTTAGTAGCAGTGATCTATCGTTGAATTTTGAATTATTATTGGATGTACTATCTCACATTTATTTTTAATTTAGTATAATTTTTAATTTTTTCTTTTTTTATATGTTACATTTTTTACAGTAAATTAAAATTCCTAATTCTTTGATCGTTAAAAAAATTTAGTAGCAGTGATCTATCGTTGAATTTTGAATTATTATTGGATGTATCTCACATTTATTTTTAATTTAGTATAATTTTTAATTTTTTTCTTTTTTTATATGCTACATTTCTTACAGTAGATTAGAATTTTATTTCCTTGATCGTTAAAAAAATTTAGTAGCAGTGATCTATCTCTTGAATTTTGAATTATTATCGGATGTATTATCTCACGTTTATTTTAATTTCCCCCCCTTCCTCGTCGAAGAATTATTCATCCCGGGTCTGGAAGAACTTTAGAGTTATATTCGAATCATCCGGGGTTACGGTTCTCCACCGGGAACGATTTGCCGGACTTGAGTCGCAAATATCCACCCGACTTTGAGGAATACTGCGATTGCATGGACAAAGTTAGACATTAATTTTTAAATTTTTTAAAAAAACTAAACCTCGATCCCTTGCGAATTTCCCTTCGTAATTTTCCTTCGAAATAACGTATAAGTTCCAGGCGCCGAAACTGATCGAGAAGGAGATTTGGGGCAAGGATGGCGTACGGTATCAAAGGCACGGCGGATTCGTTTTGTCGCCCCAAAATTATCCCAACTCGGTCAATATTAAGAATTTTCCATCCTGCATACTTAATCCCGGCCAAATTTACACGCACGACATAACGTACAAATTCGGCCTGTTGAGAAAAATTTAAACAAATTTCGATAGGAGTTAGTCATTGATTGATTGATTGAAAAAAGAGTGCAGATTTATAATACATATATTTGCGAACCATGTCGGGGTGAAGTTAGAATCTTCGTAATCCACACCGATTGTACAAAATTATCCGTCATAGTCTCTATTCACATTACATGCCGTAAGAAATCGATCGCAATAAGGTCGCTTAATTAAGGGCTATTATATTAAATTGTACAATGTTTTTCTCGGATCGATTGTAACGTTAATTTCCTTATATAATTCTCTTTTCATCATCATCATCATCATCATCATTATCCTGAAAGGCACTTGGTGGAACGAGGTGGATACGGGAGGGGGGAGATGTGGATATTTATGGAGATTTGAGAGAAATATCAAATTTTTTCATGATATTCCTCGTTTAAGTCTCGATAAATCGTACGATCCATAATATCTCCACGCACCTATTCGTACCGTTTCGTTTTATCTGCTAGTAGACTATAAACGTATATAAATATATATATATATATAAAAAAAATATATATATATATATATAAATCTATGTTTGTGTATGTATACATTCCATTCACTTAGGTTTAAAATAGAAAAGTTTGTTTCGTTTCTTTTGTACATTCCTAAAAAGTGTTATTTCTACGTAATGTAATAACATATTATTGCGGGCAGTTAAAAAAAAAAAAAAATTAAGGCAGAGATTCTGAAGAGTAGTAGATTTCGTATTTTCCATGTGTCTTGTCTTTCTTTATTTTTTTGTATTTATTTATTTTTTTTATTATTTTTTTTCTCGTAAAATATTCTTGTGCCATTAGTTCGAACTTTCGAAAAATATACATATGTATATCCGTTGTATAGAAAACAAAAAAAAAAAAAAAAGAAGAGAAAAACGAATAAAAGTGTAAAACGGAGTAAAGCAGAGGCAGTGTTAAAGATTTATTATTTTACATAGCAACATAGTGAGAAGGGTAATTATTTGGCAGTGAGACGACGTAAGTCAAGGCTTATGTGTGAATGAACACATAAAAATTTTCCAAAGCGTTTCCTAATTCGAGAAATGGAATCGTGCCTATATATATATAGTATAATACTCAGCCCGGCAGCAATCTCTCGTTCCGAATCGCTTTCGTTTCGGTGTTCAACGTGGAAATTGACTAAAGAAAAGAACCGAAACGTCGAGCAACCTATCGATTTCCCTAAGAATTACTCGGTCACTATTAAGTGTACTCTGAAGGTGAGAGGCCTTTCCCAGACCTCGTTCTCCTCGCTTATACCGTTCCGTGGACGTCCGTGTATCATCAATCGGAATTGGCCGGGTTCCTTCAAACGATTGCGGAAGTGGAGGGCTGAAATCATTCCGTGCTCGTTCACGATCTCGAAATGATTGTCGTCGTTCCCCTTGATTATCGTGTACTCCATGTTCTCGTCCTGCGAACAGAGATACATTATTATTATTATTATCTGTTCGAAAAAAAATCAATTGCTTTTAATTTTTAATATCAAAGAAACATCGAGCAAAAGAAATTAATATACAACGAACCTTGACAGCCGGTTGTAATTTGATGATTCTCATTCGATGCCTGGTCTGTCGAAGGCTGATCTTGAGGATATACTCTTCCCCATGATGGTGCCTCTTTGCCGATCTGACGAATCGTCTCTTCATAATTTCGCGCCTCCGTGCGATCAATTCTTGATCCATTGATTTCGTTCGCAAATACCTTCTGTGTCTTCCTTTCCCGTTAACCTTAACGAAAATAATTTCTTTTTTCTTAATTGACCCCAACTAACGACTGACTCGATGGTCGGGGATAAGATTATACCTTGCAAGAAAAGCAACCTTCCGTCGATATTGTCTTGTCATCCGCAGGCGGTATATGATACGGATCTGGATTTATCACGAACGTCGGCGCACTGCTGATGTCTTCGCCAAAGTGTCCTTGCGATAATGGATTGATCGTGGACAAACAATGACCCTGATCATCGAAAGAAAGAAAAATAAGTAAAAGTAACACGAAAGTATCCGTCGGTGCATCGATGACGAACCTGTCCAATTCGTTGATATCCGGTAGGGCATCCGCAGATGAATCCATTTGCCCCGTTAGGGGTGCAACCAAAGGCGCAAGGGCTTCCAATGCATCCAGCGCTCACCTAAAGCGCATTATTTTCTTTTCTTTCCACATCGAAAGAAAGTAATCACGAATTATTCGAAAACTACTTACCTGAACGCAAATTTGCAAATTACCGTCGAACTGGTAACCATCCGGGCAACCACATTTGTAACTGCCAATAGTGTTGATGCAAGTGTTGTCCCCGCACGGGGACGTGTTGCACTCGTTCTCGTCGATGCACTGGTTGTAATAAAGATGTTGAACGAACCCTTCCGGGCACCCGCAACGATAGCTTCCCATAAAGTTCTAAAGGAAGATTAACGAGTTTGAAAGAGCGGCGAAGAAGAGAGTTTTTTTTTAAAGAATTGGATGATATTATACCTGGCAACCGTGCTCGCAAGTGCTGTCATCGGCACACTCGTTCTGATCGATGCAAAATCTTCCAGACTGATCGAGCTTGAACCCTCTGGGACAGATACACCGGAAACTGCCGAGCGTATTGATGCAGGTGCCCGGTTTCGGACAGGTTCCGGGCTGGTCGCACTCGTTTATGTCTGGAAACGAATTACAAGATTCGAGTAATGAATTGAACGAGCATGATTGATCATTTGAACGCATGACAAACCGTGGCAAGCGTCTCCGTCTTGAGTGTAACCCTCTTGGCAGCCGCAAGTGTAGCTTCCTTGAGTGTTGATGCAGTTCTGTTGGCACAGATGATTCCCTGTCGCGCACTCGTCCAGATCTCTGCAACTGACGCCATCGGGGTTCAAGATGAAACCGGCCGGGCAGGAACAGATGAAACTTCCTTCCGTGTTCTGACAATTGTACTTGCACGGTCTTGGCGTTAACTCGCACTCGTTTATATCTATCGAAATTCGATATATATCTCATTCGATCGAATATTTTTCTGACGATGGACGAGAATAATGAATACTTGCCGACGCATTGAGTTCCAGACTTATCCGCCTTGTACCCTTTGTTGCAGACGCATCTATAAGAGCCCAGAGTATTGATGCACAATCCGTTTTTGCACAGGTCAGGGATGGTTCTGCACTCGTCGATGTCTGAAAGAGAAATTTTTACGATGAATCTATCATCATTATTATTATTATTAAAAATAAAGAAAGGAACGTTGGTACCTTGGCCATTCACGGAGAAACCTTTGTCCAAGCATAGCTCGTTGTAATTGTCCGAGTCTTTCGTAGGGCAAATCTCACAGTGGGGTCCCCAAGCTGCGCCCATGGTGCAGCAACAGTCCGCTTTCGTCACGGTCTTCAGATCGGATGTTCTTGCTGTGCATCTGCCACCGATCGTCTGCAGGAAACAGTAACCCATCCTACGGTCTGAAAAAAAAAAAAAAACATAATGCATAGCGGCGCATACTTTCGCTATTATTACAAGTCAGAGTAGAGAAATATTCAAGACTTCAATTAAGAAGATTAATTAAGAAGATTATCAATGAGAATCAGGAAAGTGAAGATTGTTACAGAGATTCTTAGAATCGATCTCCTCTAATTCCTATCTCTTAATTCCTATACCTATGCAAGATTTTCCATCCGGACTCTGCTCGAACCCGTCGTAGCAAAGGCACTGGTAACTACCCTCCACGTTCACGCATTGGCCATTTCGGCACAGGCCTGAATTAATCGCGCATTCGTCGACGTCTTTGCACTCGTCTGTCATACCGATCTGCTGGTATCCAGGTGGGCAGATGCACATGAAGGAGCCGATAAGATTCTTGCACTGATACTTGCAATTGTTCGCAGGTGTCGCGCACTCGTCCACGTCTGGAAAACAACGATAAACAACGTTCATGTATCATGTATGTGATTGAATATAATTGGAAATTCTCTAAACTAATGATAAAGAAGATAAGAGGATAAGATAGGAGACCTATGCAGTGTCTCGCGTCCGGAGCCAGAGTGTAGCCGTAAGGGCAGATGCATCTGAACGAGCCAGGGGCGTTGTGGCAACGGAAGGCGCATTGGTTGCCGAGCTCGAGGCACTCGTTCACGTCCTCGCAGACCTGGTTCACTCCCGGGGTGAACCCCTCGTTGCACGAGCACTCGAAACCCCCTTCGATGTTCGTGCACGTCCCGTTCCCGCATATGTTCTGCTGGGACAGGCATTCGTTGTTGTCCACGCACCGCCTCCCACTCGCGTCCAACATGTAGCCACTCGGGCACTCGCATCGGAACGAGCCGTCCGTGTTTATGCACTCGCCACCCGCGCAAGCGTCCGGCATGAACAGGCACTCGTTCAAGTCGATCCCGGTGTCGTCCCTGCCTGGCCCCTCGGGGCACAACCTTTTGAACTCCTCTGGACGAGACGAGAGAGAATATTGAAATCGAGATCGACGATATATTCGTTCGATCAAGGATATATATATATATTTTTTTAATTACCGCTATCCTCCGGAGGACACTGCTCGCAATATTTGCCCCATGCCTTGCCCATGGTGCAGCAACAGTGTTTCTTCGTCATAGCGCCCGTCCTCGGGAAGGAGCATCGGCCCCTCAGGTGGCCCACGTATCGGTCGTAACACAGATCCTCCCTGACGTCGATGCACCTCATCGAATTCGGCTTGTCGCTCAATCTGTATCCGACAGGGCACTCGCAGATCACTCCACCCTCCGTGTTGATGCACCGCCCATTCTCGCAGATTTCCTCGGTCGTCACGCATTCGTCCACGTCTAATTTGCACGTCTCCATCGTGTTAATTATTTGTCGTCGGGTTTTTTTCTTTTTTTTTTTTTTACTCACCCACGCACTTCCTCCTCGTGTGGTCCAACTCGTAACCGAGAGGACAAGTGCATATGTAAGATCCCATTAAGTTCTGACACTTTCCTGGCGATGGGCAGAGCCCGGGAATCTAAACATTAATTCATTTATTTCAATTTTGGCTTATTCCAATATTTCTTCCTAGCTTCAAATTTGATAAAATCCACTTACCTCGTGACACTCATCGATGTCCCTGCAGTGCTGGCCGTCCTGAGCCAACACGTAGCCGTCGGCACATTCGCAGTTGAACGCCCCGATAGTGTTCCGACACCTCCCGTTGCGGCATAGGAACGGCATGATTCTGCACTCGTCGATATCTGTTTCGCGAGAAAATTCACTTGGTGATGATTCGATCTTGGATCGTTAATTTCGAATAATTTTCGAAAAGAAATTTACCCGCGCAATCGTTATTGGGGCTAAGCTTGAATCCTTGATAGCAGATGCACTTGTACGAGCCAAGGGTGTTCACGCAGGTGCCGTTGTTGCAAATATTCGGATTCCTTTGACACTCGTCGATATCCACGCAGTTGTCCCTGTCCCGTGTGAGGGCGAATCCGCCGTGGCAGATGCACTGGAAACTGCCTTGCAGATTGTTGCACGCGCCGTTGTTGCATATCCCTGGTCGCTCGTAGCATTCGTCGATGTCGACGCAGTCTCGTTGGCTCAGCCCCAGTTTGTATCCTGCCGGGCAAACGCATTCGAAGTAACCCTGCTTGTTTATGCACTGTGCATTTCCGCTGCACGGATTTGGAATCTGGAAAACGAGAAATTGGACGAATCTCCGATCCGTTATTAAAATCGTCAGAGAGAAGATATTTCTTTTTTTCTCTCTCTCTCTCTCACCTGTAGACACTCGTTCTCATCGATGCACTGATGAGAATCCTGATCGTACACGTAACCACGATCGCACTGGCACTCGAAACTTCCAGGAGTGTTCATGCAACGGCCGTGGGTGCACATGGTCGGCATGAGGGCGCACTCGTCGATTTCCTCCGTGTGATTCGTTATGGGATTCATTATCTGGCCTGGCACCTGCCCGCAAAGAATTTCGTGCTCCCCTAAACACGAAATGTGTGTTGATTAAGAAATTCTCTTTGAGAACGTTATTTTCTCGCAATTCAACTCACGGGTCCTCTCGGCTGGACACTTTTCGCAAGGGCTACCCCATGCGGCTCCCATGGAACAGCAGCACAACATTTTCGTTTGAGGGTGCATCATCGGGTTGAAGCACTCGCCCGACTCGTAGTTCAGGTAACACGATTCCTTCCTCATGTCGACGCATTCCTCTGTATGTACAGAGTTAATACAGTTTTGAATTTCGACGACGATGATAATTAGAGAAGAATTTGGTAAAGTTTCACTCACTTCCTCCCGGCATCGCCATGTACCCTTCCGGACACTCGCAGTGATATTTCCCTTGATCGTTGATGCAGTGACCCACCCCGCATATTTGCGGATGCAAAGCGCATTCGTTCACGTCTAACGGAAGTAAGGAAGAAAAAAATTATATATGATATAAGATATTTTTCTAATTTTAATCGATAGGATAATCGTTCAATTCGATCACCTATGCAACTGCTTTTAGTGTCGTCCAAAATAAAGCCCTCGTTGCAGGAGCACATGAAACTGCCGAACGTGTTGGTGCAATGCCCGTTCTGGCAGATATTCTCGTATTCCTCGCATTCGTTGATATCCTCCAGGATGACGGTCTCCTGATTCGGTCTGTACCCGGAACCGCCCGGGCACAATTCCTGGAATTCTTTCGTCCCAACTTGGGGACACTCCTCGCAACGATTCCCCCAAGCGTTGCCAATGCTGCAGCAACACGTCGCTTTCGTCACCGAAGATGCCATGTCGAAGATGCACTGAGGCTTTCCGGTCCCGTGTTCGAAACCGACGAAGCAGAACGATTCTCGTCTGTCTGTAATGGAAACAATCTAGTAGACCAACCTGTGTTCCAATCGAGTTTCGTAATCGAAGAATTTCTTCTTGAAAATTTTCACGAAAAATTTAGAATTTTTAAAAATTCAAGTCCTTGAAAGAAAGTTGAATTTTTAAAGAGGATGATTCTCGAAGAAATCAGTTTTTTAAAAGAAAAGGATAAATCCTTCCAATCGAGTCAAATCAAAGTTACAGAATTTAAAACTCTTAAAAATTCTTGAAAACTTCAGAATCTTTAAAAATTGAATTCTTGAAAGGATGATTCTCGAAGAAATCAGTTTTTACAGAAAAGAATAATCCTTCAAAACAAGTCAAATCAAAGTTACAGAATTTAAAACTCTTAAAAATTCTTGAAAACTTCAGAATCTTTAAAAGTTGAATTCTTGAAAGGATGATTCTCGAAGAAATCAGTTTTTACAGAAAAGAATAAATCCTTCCAATCGAATCAAATCAAAGTTACAGAATTTAAAATTCTTAAAAATTCTTGAAAACTTCAGAATCTTTAAAAGTTGAATTGAAAGGATGATTCTCAAAGAAATCAGTTTTTACAGAAAAGAATAATCCTTCAAAACAAGTCAAATCAAAGTTACAGAATTTAAAACTCTTAAAAATTCTTGAAAACTTCAGAATCTTTAAAAGTTGAATTCTTGAAAGGATGATTCTCGAAGAAATCAGTTTTTATAGAAAAGAATAATCCTTCCAATCAAGTCAAATCAAAGTTACAGAATTTAAAACTCTTAAAAACTCTTGAAAACTTCAAAATTTTTGAATAATTCTTGAAAGGATGATTCTCAAAATTTGTTTCTTTTTCACAAAATACAACGCACCTACGCAAGCGTTCCCAGCTTCGACCAACTCGTAATAAGGCGGGCACTTGCATATGTATTTCCCCTGGGTATTTACACATGTGCCGTACTGGCACGATTGAGGATTCTCGCATTCGTCGATATCCGTGCAATTTCCGCCCGAGCCGTCCAACTTGTATCCCTCGTGGCACTCGCAACGGAACATGCCGAATATATTCTCGCAACGGCCGAACACGCACAAGTTGCTGAACATCTCGCACTCGTTTATATCGACGCACGTCTGCTCGTTGCTCTCGTCGGGGTGCATGAAGCCCATCTCGCACTCGCATCGAAACGATCCAGGATAATTGAGGCAGTGGCCATTCTCGCAAAGAGTGTTGTCGTTGGCGCATTCGTCGATGTCCTTACAGGTGTAGCCGTCCCCTCTAAACCCAGCGTCGCAATCGCACTGCGAACAAGCGTGTCACAACTATCATCTACCGTTTCGATGAACAAATTATCCTTTTGGATATTAAATTTTTACTATTAATTATTATTATCCCTTTGGATGTACGAATTTTTATTATTAATTATTATTATCCCTTTTATTGTCGAATTTTTAGTTTCAATAATTTCGTCTCGAAGGGGAGAGTAATCCTCACCTTGAAGGATCCCTCCGTGTTGATGCACTGCGCGTTGGAATCGCATCCTCCGTTGTTCGTGAGGCACTCGTTGATGTCCCGACATTCGACGCCGTTCCCCACGAAACCCTCGTGGCAGGTGCACTCGTACGAGCCCTGAGTGTTCTGGCATTCTGCGAACTCGCTGCACGAGTAGACGTTCAAAAGACACTCGTCGTCATCGGTGCATCCCGGCCCCTGGTCAGGTTTCACCGAGTACCCTTCCTCGCACCGGCAATTGTACGAACCGATCGTGTTGTAACACTCGCCGTAGCCGCATATATTCAGCTGCGCGTTGCACTCGTCGATGTCTGCGATAAATAATTATCCAGAGGAACGTTAAGGAACCATCTTGGATTTCAATCGATTTCAAATAGGCTCTTTACCTATACAGGATGCCCCGTCCTTCCCGGATATCAATCCATCGGTGCAGGTGCATATGTAGCCACCCTCTATGTTGGTGCATTTCCCTCCATTGCAAATTCGTGGATTCTCTTTGCATTCGTCGACGTCCACGCACGATCTACCGTCGAGATTCAACGCGAACCCGGTGCTGTTTCAAAAAGAAAGGGGTCAGTATTAAAATTTCCACGTGGATCTTTCGATTTTAGATTTTTCAATTATTTTTATTAGCATTCCTATAAATTTTGGAAACGAATTCGATGATCTTAGAAATATTTGACGTCTACCTGCAAGAACAAGAGAAGCTGCCAGGCGTGTTGAGGCAAACGTCCTCGCAGCCTCCGTTATTCGTCGCGCATTCGTTTATATCCTCGCAGTGGGACTTCAATCCAGTTTGCTGATAACCATCGTCGCATATGCATTGATAGGTGCCCATCATGTTCTCGCAGACTCCGTTCGAGCAAATTCCGCTGGTCCTCGAGCACTCGTCTATATCCTTGCACGACTGCTTGTCAGGGCCCAGCTCGTGGCCGGGTGGGCATTGACACTTGAAGCTTCCCTCCGTATTGATGCAGGTCCCTCCTCGACACAAACCTGGCGTCTCCTCGCATTCGTTTATATCTAGAAATTTGGAAAAGTGGACGAGTGAAATCTGTTCTCCCGAATCCTTGATTAAAGCTTCAACGCACCCATGCAAATCTTCATTATATCGTGGCTGAGGTATCCAGGATTGCAGTCGCACTGGAAATTGCCGGGCGTGTTTCTGCAGGTCCCGTTTCCGCACACTCCGCGCATGATCTCGCATTCATCGATGTCTGTGCAAAAGAAGAAGGAAAGAAGAAAGAAGAAAAGTCTAGGAGCGAGGAAGAGAAAGATTCAAATCGAATAACGAGATAAGATTCGATATTGGAGAGAATTTCGGAGAAGAATGGGCTCACCGTTACATTTAATCCCGTGTTCGTCCAACGCGAAACCCTGGTTACACTTGCAACTGAAACTTCCAACTGTGTTCTTGCATCTACCGTTCAAGCACATCCCGGGAAACTCGACGCACTCGTTCACGTCTTGCTTGTCCGTGAAACCGCCCCCCCTCGGGCACAATTCTTTGTGCGCGTGGGTCCCTGGCTTAGGGCACGCTTCGCATCTCTCGCTACCCCACGCACGCCCCACGGAACAGCAGCACAGGCTCTTTGAAAATTGGCCTTCGATTGGATTCGTGCACTGGCCGTGTCTATAATCCAGGTAACAGGTCTCTTGCCTCGTGTCTATGCACGTGATATCTGCGCATGAAAAAAGAAACGATTGAAAAGAAGAATCGAAGAACTCGACGGAAGATATCCTTGTATATTCTCACTCACGGGTGGCGTCTAAGGTCAATCCAGGGGGGCACTCGCAACGATACGATCCATCCGTGTTGACGCAGGTCCCGCCTCCTTTGCATATGTCGCTGTTCAACTCGCACTCGTTCACGTCCACGCACTCTTTCCCGCCGAATTTCGCGTAGCCTTTGGTGCACTCGCAGATGGAGTGGTCGCAGAGCTCGCAGGGGCTACCCCAGGCGACACCCACCGAGCAGCAACACTCGGACTTCAGCGCCAATCTCGGCAGATTGTACTCGCATCGACCGTCTATCATCTTGGTCCAACAGGAGCCTCTCCTGTTGTCTGAAAGAAATTTCGATGAAAGAGATTTATTATATTAAAAGAAGAAATAGTAAAATAACAGCTCTTCGATTCTTTCAAAGAGATCTCTTCAAACTAAAGATCTAATTCCAAAGAGAGTTTATTAAAATCTTTCTGACGAAGGAATAATATAATTCGTCTATTCTACGTTTGATTATTCATACCCATGCAAATGTGGCCCGTGTGGTCGAGGATGTATCCGGGTGAACACTCGCACTCGTACGATCCCAGCGTGTCTATACATATTCCGTTCAAGCATACGCCCGGGCCAAGCTCCTCGCACTCGTCGATATCCTCGCACATGTGGTTCGCCGTGTTGAATCGCATCCCGCTCGGGCAAATACACTGCGCGAACATTATTAAACGTCTCGATTGGTCACGGCCAATTCCTCCAATTCTTGGCGGCTACTTAAATCTAATCGAGGATTCGACACGCCAGGTATTTCTACTTGCCTGGAAACTGCCAGGGGTGTTGCGACACTGGCCACCGCTGCACAACGACTGCTCCAATTCGCACTCGTTTATATCGCTGCATATCTTCCCCGTCGCGTCCACCTCGTAGCCGCTGTCGCAGATGCAACGATACGTGCCCATGAGATTCTCGCAGCCACCGTTCACGCAAATGTTCGGATTCTGTGCACACTCGTTGATATCTTCGTAGAAAGAGATTAGATTAGAGACGAGAGAATTTGTCGAGAGAGAGAGAGAATTTTTCTTTATCAATTACCATCCCCGCTGTAAGTCATTCCAGCACCGTGTGGGCACAAGGCGTCGAATTCGTTGGTGTTTGGAAGTGGGCACGGTTGGCAAGGGGTACCCCAGCCCATCGGTTGGCCCAATATTACCGTGCAGCAGCAACAACTCGACTTCGTCACCGCTGTCGACGTAGGATTCGAGCATTGGCCGTCCCTGTACTGGGAGTAACACAGATCCCTCCTTGTCTCTGATGACGATTCGAATGTTAATCGAATCCGACCCGTTGGATCAAAACTCGTCTATACGAAAGTATATCGGATACGCACCTAGGCAAGATCTTCCGTCCGGGCCCAAGTTAAATCCAGGATTGCACTCGCATCGAAAGCTGCCGGGGGTGTTGATGCAGCGGCCATTCTGGCACGGTGCGCTCAGACACTCGTCGATGTCTAACGATCAAAAACTTTTGCTTTTCCCAATGCCTGAACCCAATGGTGAAACGAACGAAAAACAAGCGAGATAAAAGGAGACACACACCTATGCAGTGACTCTGGTCAGGTCCGATCCGGAAGCCGGAGTCGCAGACGCATTTGAAGGAGCCCTCCATGTTCACGCACTTTCCGTTCTCGCACATCCCGCTCGTGGAACACTCGTCCATGTCCACGCAAAACGTGTTGTCTCTCGAGGGGGTGAATCCAGGCTGGCAAATGCAGTGGTACGATCCCGGTGTGTTCTCGCATCGACCGTTCAAACAGATTCTCGGATTCTCGGCGCACTCGTTGATGTCTACGCGTTCCACGAGTTGAGAAATTAATTTTTTTATCGAATCGACGTGGGGAAGAAATGAATCACTCTTACCTATGCAGGTATTTCTCGTCGGTGATAAAACGTAGCCGTCGTTGCACTTGCACTTGAACGATCCGTTCATGTTGATGCAGTGTCCGTTGTTGCACATTCCCGTGTCTTGACACTCGTCGTGATCTATATATAAAAAAGAATTTGAAGAAGAAAAAAAATTGAAATAATTTTCGAAATCAAAATTTCTCATTTCGCTTATACAATTTTCTTTTTAGAGCAATTTTTAATTTTTCAATTTTTTTCTTTTTTCTCTTGCAAAATTATACTTACCCGTGCAGTATCTGCCTTCGCCAGACACGACGAATCCCGGCGGGCACTGACACGAGAAGCTTCCCTCGTAATTTCGACAAGTGCCTCCCTGGCAATAGCCCAACAGGCACTCGTCGATATCCTCGCATCTGTTTCCCTTCTTCGTGAATCCATTGTAACAGTCGCACTCGTATCCGTCCTTGGTGTCTATGCACTTCCCGTTTCCGCATATGTCCGGCCTCAACGCGCACTCGTTTATCTCGGTGATCGGTTGCAGTTGTTGCAAGCAAAGCCTGTTGTAATCGTCTATAATTGAGTAATAACACGGATCCCGTTACTCCCCGTTTCTTACGACCATTATCTCCAGTTTTCTGGGCGAACTTTAGCTTTCGTTCCACATTTAACCGTTTCTCTCTCTCTCTTTTTTTTTTTTTTTTTTCATTTACATCTCGTAAGCATGGTAGTTTCGTATCGTATTTTCTCGCATTTTTTGCCGTTCTACATACCACTTCCGGGATTCGGGCAGATGTAACACTCGTCACCCCATCCACGTCCCATGTTCTTCCCGCAGCAGCAATCTTTCTTGCTCAGCCTCATTGCCAAACGATTTTTGCACTGGCCGTTCCTGTTCACAGACGTGTAACAGAGGCCCTGCCTTCCATCTAAATCCAGTAATTCCTCGATCATTGCACTACCCCCCTTTTTTTTTTTTCAACGTAATTTCCAAGCGAGATTCTTAAACACGCTTAAACACGCTTCGCTCTCTCTGCTTACCTATGCAGAATCTTCGATCTTGGCTCTGGATGAATCCCGGATTGCAAAGGCAGTAGTAGCCGCCGTTCGTGTTTATGCATCGGCCGTCGGCGCAGATCCCTTCCTCCTGGCACTCGTCTTTGTCCTTGCACGAGTTGGTTTCGGGATCCCTGGCCTGGCCGTCGGGACACTCGCAGGTGAATGAGCCCTGCGTGTTGACGCATTTCCCACCCTCGCACAGACCCGGTATCGCCTCGCACTCGTTGATGTCTGATCGAATCGAGAATATAAAAAATATTCCTTGTGACGGAACATATCGACACTTACCGACGCACTGGCCTTGGTTAGTTTTCAAGTGACCAAGCTCGCAGTCGAGCCTCGCGGGACACCTCTCGCAGGGGTGGCCCCAACCCTTGCCCACGGTGGCGCAGCACAACTGCCGCGTGCACACGACACCCTGAAGATTCGCCAAGCACTGACCGTTCTTCACTTTCGTGTAACACGGCCCGGTTCTGCGAAAGGAAATCATTGACAACCACCTATCATTCCAATTAATTGATCGACGATTAATCGATTAATTATACTATTAATTAAATACTCGTGAAATATTTGGCGAGAGGAAAGATTTATGGAAATTGTAATCGCACCTGTAATCCGTTTCGCATCGCCTGCCCGTGTATCCATAGATGCACGCGCAACGATCTGGACCGATGCATCTCCCCTGGTTCAAGCACGGCTCTCGACAGATTGCTATTTCAAACAGGCGGATCATTACATCGAAATTGGGAGGAGAAGGAGTAGTTGGAATATCGAGTGTATCGACGACTCACGCTCGTTGCAAAATTCGCCCTGGTAACCGCTACGGCACTGACACTTGCCATCGACGCAGTTGCCATTTATGCAGTGCACCCTGCATCTACCGGACTCGCCCCTGTCCAACGCGTTACCGGTCTCGTACGTAGGCGTGGCTACAACAAGCGATAGAATTGATATATTGAAGAACACAAGAATGTTTCGAAAACGAGATATATTTCGAATAAATCTGTCCACCTTTGGTTTGACTGCTGGTGCAGGACGAAGCCACGGTGCCACCCTCGCACAAGCAAATGTTCGGCCTTATGCATCTGCCCAGTGGGCCGCATCGTCTCACGCATATAGCTAAAAGAAATTTATTTTCTATGTATATTCTACATTCCCTGTAAGTATTTATATTTCGTTCTCTTTATCTTATTTTACTTATTCTACGCTTTAAATTTCTTCGCACGAATCGAAACGAGAATCGAGAAGATCTTAGCGTAAAGAATTTGGACGCACGCGAGATCGGTATCAATCGTGTCACGAGCCGTCGTGCGAGGACAATAGGAAGATCAACAGGAAGCGTTGTAACGGGCCATTAAAGCAATTTTCGATCGGTCGTGTCGCATGAACACCACCCGGTTGCGCAACGCAATTATTATAGCTGCTCTCGAACCGTTTCGATAATGAACGCTAAAATTGAATGCATCCCGAGGTGCTCGTGAGATCACGTCCAATTACGGTTAGGGGGCACGATTATGATCGAGCCTCGAAGTATTCAATGTACTTACGAATTACGCAGAGGCCGGTCTCGGGCTTCTTAGTCCAGCCGGGGCAACAGTAATTCTTGTATCTTGACCTGCACACGTTCGGCCTGGAAAATTAAACGAGCTTACGTCGCTTGATTATGATTGTGGCGATGGTGAAAGTCGGCTTGTTCTTTTTCTCGACAGATAATTTCTCTCTTCCTGCATACTTTCCAGCGTTTTCTTAACAAGTTGGGTTTTTTTTCTTTCTTTTTCAAGAATCTTTGGTAAAAGATTCGATTTGTCTTTCGTTGTATTTGTACAGGGCTGAACGAATATATATTAGAACTCACTTTCTTCTTTCTCGTTCTGTTTCATACTTTTCTGTACTGTTAATTTTTATAGGATGGCTGGTTCAGGTGAGATCCAAGTTACTTTAATCATTCTCAAGTATGCACCGCGTATGAATCTGTAATCCAAATCGAATACCGAGATCTCTTCTTCTTCTAAAACGATCTATGCGATCACAAAAAGGAAGAAAAAAAATAGGCACACGACGATCGAAACGAATCAGTTCAAACCCTCCGAAACAATCGATTATCGCGGAGCCGAGATATAACTGGGGACCTCTTTCAACCCCCCCCTCTCCTTCCTCGCCCGTTTTTCCTCTCCTCTCTTTTCGAGCGCTGCTCGAGATGATCTCATCGATCGAAGCTGTCGTCACGATCGCGGATAAAACCGCGAAACGGGCAGCCACGCGCGCGCAAAGGAGAGGAAAAAAAAAAAAAAAAAAAAAAAGGAAAAGGGAAAAAAAAGGGGGTCGTGTTTACAGGCGTGTAAATACGCCGACGCGAAGCGAGCCGCGGCGCCGAGGCGCGTAAGTGGAAGTACTCAGAGGCTCGCCTATAGCAGCTGACGTTAATTACGGCCGGCTCGATGTGAATGGCCGCCTTGTTCCGAGGTGGCACACCGCGTTCCCTTCCCATTCTTTCTTTTACGCGGCGTTGCGTGCATGCCGAACGCGTGCCGCGGCACCGTGTTACCGGCGCTCCGCTCCGTTTGCACGCCTCGCTCCCGCAAAAATCGCGTTTCCGTCTTCTGATAGCGTCGCGCGACCTCGTTTGAACGCTTTATCGCCGGAATCGCGTGGATTTCCACGCGAAATTCACTCTGCCTTTGTCTTCCCTTTGTTCTTTTTTCTTCTTCTTCTTCTCTGCTCGCGATAAATCGATGAAAAATCAACGGATTTTTTTATTAATTTTGCTCCTACGGAAATTATTTTTTTCTTTTTAGAGAGAATCTTTGGAATTTTTTTTTTTCATTTTTGGATAATTCGACGATATTTTAATAAATTCGTATTTTTGTGATGAGATTAGGAGGTGAGAATATTTTGTAAACGACGATCAATATTCTAGGTTCACGATACGAGAAGATAATTTTTAATTCGATTTTAATGAATCAATTTATGAAAGGGTCGATGATTAGCTCTCATCCATCGTGTAATTCTCGCCTTGTGGAACAACGAGTTCCGATAATATGTAATCTTCCAATTAACCGAGACGATAAAGATCGATCATCGAGAGGCCCAGTTTTCTTGCTTTTCCTTTTTTATATATATAAAGGATTGAGTTAATTGGATTGTTGCTTCGAACTTTTCGTTTAAATTTTAAAAAAGATCGAGATCGCGCAAGATGAATAATAAAGTTATTTCCTAGATGTAATAAATTCGTGGCATTCGTTCAATTAAATTTAATTTAAAGTAAAATATTTCGTTTCCTAAAAAAACAACGTCTTTGTGTCTTTAGAGGATTTATAGCACAAATTTTAATATCAATTCGATTTCTTCCTCGAACTACGAGATATAGTTCAATGATTATAATAACAAAGTCATAATTTCCCATGAAGAAAGGAACGAGCGAGTTGAACGAGCTCTTTTCCATTTCCCGCGCAATTTTTTTAAACAACCCCGCAACGCTATGAATCGCTCGTAAAACATGGATCGACTTCATCGGAAGTAGAAGCTTCGATTAAATCCAATCAACGGAACAAAACGTGCGTAGGAATAAAACGGGAGGGGAAAAGTATTTATATAGGTTGTTGTAACCTAACCTTCGGGAGCGGGATCGCTTTAATTCGTAAAATGGTTTCGCGGTAACGATGCGCCTCGTTCGCGTGCTCGTGCGCGGCCAGTAATCCAATAAACCAACTGCACGGACCCCGATGCGTGTCTAAACAGGCGCGCGCGCGTGGTGGGTGTGGGTTTTATAAAAGTTCAATTGGAAAGTGCGGTTTAATGGATATGAAACGATCGTTGGAACGATCTCTCCGGGATGGCCGGTTACGGCCCATTACGGTTAAAACGCGATCAAAACGCGTTCAAAACAACTGTTTAAGATCCGTGCACGCGCTTCAACCTTTTTCCCTCGCGAGCATCGCGACAGAGTAGGATAGAGAGAGAGAGAGAGAGAGAGAGAGAGAGAGAGAGCGTAGGAACGACAATGGTCGGAGTGAAGAAAAAAACGAGAAGGAAGTCGCTTAGGAATTAGGTGAAACAAGGAGGGGAGGGCATTATTTACGATCTTTTTAAACAACAACGGGAGATTAAAGGAGGCTTATCGAGGCCAGACTCGCGGTTATTACGAAACCAATATGGGATAATATCAACGGGTTATGATAGAAATTTATCGTCTCGCCTATTATCCTCTGCCCGTGTGATAATTAGAGGGAGGAAGGGGGTTTCGAAACGTTCCTTCCACACCAAGAAGTTAGGTGACCTCTCTCTCTCTCTCTACGTTCAGGCCTGCCTCCTCCTCCTCCAATTGTGGCAATTGACATTTCTCTCAGGCAAGGGAGGAATCCTGGACCATTCGAAGTTGAAAATTGGCGTCAATTGGCGATGCTGAAAATTTTCCAAATTGGAGATTATTACTTATTATTCGATTAAACATTCTATCCCCCGTAACCTAACACACATAACGTTTTATTCAATTTATTACTGCAAATTTTCCAAACTTTTCCTTCTTCTCTAATCAATTATTAGACATCCACTCGAGAAGACGTGGCGTAAATTCCTCCTCTCTCGTCTCTCTCGCGATAAACGGTGTTGCACATCTACTACAATAAGCGCGTAACGAGTTGCAAAATTTGAAGAGGGGTGGGACTTGAGTCAAATATAGGATTGTAGGATTATCCGTTTCGAGGGGATGATGGAATGGGATCATCGCAATTATTCATACGGGTTGGCGCGCGCGGAGAAGGCGTGGTGGGGCCTTTTACGTAACGCAACGCGGGAGGAAGTGAAAGAGGAAAGAAGAAGCGTTGGGAGGGAAGGGAAAAGTTGCCGCTGAAATGTTGCCGCATACCGGCACCGATTCAAGTTAAAGTCTCCAGTGGATTGTCCGCCAATTAGGATCGACGATTCGGGGAATGGGGTCGGACGTGTAGCATGGATTCGACGAAATCGCAATTCGAAGCCCCGTGATGTCGGTTCGAAAGTTGGTCCGGGGAATGGATGGACAAAGTCGACGTGAGAATCGGCCAGCCGTATGAATCAGCCGCGTCGGTTTTCTTCAGATATTAATAATAATAATAATAATAATAATAATAATAATAATGATGAAGTTGGACGGTGCGAATAAATAATACATGAAAATAAAGTTTGAAAGTTGATTCTTGATATTGCGAGTTTTATAATGATCGAGAAGAAACGTTGACACGTATATTCACCATTTTTTTCCCCCTTCAATTCAAAGGAATAATTGAAAAGAATTATTGTAGACGTTATGGGCGTTCGCCAGAAGAAATTTCATTATAAGAGAAAAAGATGTTTTTATCGATTGATTTGTTTCTTTTTCTTTTAATTTAAATTTGTAAAAATATATATATAGAAGTAAGTAGTACGTGATGATACTAGTTTCTAAAGTATCTTTTTTCTTTTTTTGGAAAATTTATATCCACATAACAATTCTAATATTTCGAGATTTTTATCATCGTTCATTCACGCGAGATCGGTAAATTTCTTACCGAGTTCTTCGACGAAATTATTTAATAAAGACGAAAGTAAGTCGGCGATAATATTCATTGGAGGTTGTGCAGGAAATAATGTTGAAATAATGAAGTAATGAATCCGTCACCGAGGAATGTTGTTAAATCCACACTGGTGGGCAGAGAGACGATAAGAAAGGGAGTTTGAATCGTTTTCTTCTCGCCTTGGCCAATTCCGCGCTTTCAACGCGCGCGCGCGAGAATTCGATCCTTCTTCCGAATTACATCACAAAAAAAAAAAGAAAAAAAAAATGCATCGTTTAAAAATTTTCTTCGTTAGATTCGAGCACGTCACTTTCAATTTTAATCGATCTAACCGATAGAAGAAGAGAAGAAGAGAAAAAGAAGAAAAACCTCTTTCGGTATCGGTGCATCGATAAAAGAAAAAAAAAAAGAAAAAAAGAGCGAGGGCAGAAAAGGGTCAAATCTCGTCGTTGAACGCGTCATCGAGTGCCCGCAAATTCCCGATATTCAATTACGAATTTCGCGCAATCCGTCACAGTCTATTAACATCGAAGCATCGTCTTCGAATTTATTGAACGCAGATTAAAAGGGGCGGGAACCGGGTCAAGCTTTAAACAGTTTGTCGAAACGTCACGCGTAACTCGGTCGGCTTTATTAATTCGCTCCAGAACATTGTTATCGTCTCGTTTGAAGAAGTACAACCGATAAATAACAAAGTTCATCGATTGTAGGGCACGAGTTATCTATCCGCCCGATTACGCACGCCTCCAACCCGCATCCTTCTCTTTCTGTACCCATCGTGATTTTTCTCAACGAGCGGTGGAAGAATCATCGCGCACTGTTGCAACGAGCCTCGTCGTCGAGGATAAAAAAAGAAAAAGAAAAAAGAAAAAAAAGTATCGTTCTTCCTTCCGATAAACCATTCTCGAATCGTGGAAATATAAAAGAATTAATCCATTATCGTGGAAACTCGTACGATTCAATATTACAGATAAATCGTACGAGTCGATGATTAAAAACAGAGGGAAACGAATCAAAGTCGAATGCAAGTTCAGCGTATCATCATCATCATTCGATCGGTCTTCTTTCTTTATTCTTCTCTAATTGACCGCTTCAGAGATGCACTTCAGTTCCTTCGGAATGATAATCGATGCGACGGTATTAATGACGCGGTTGAGCGTCGATGGTTAAGCGGAGGTAAACGCGAAACGTGGCTCTAATTGGCCGTGACAGGATACCGGCTAATGCGTCTTTATTAATGAAAAAGTTGACCGAGCGTGACTCGCTCGGACGATTCGCCTCGATTTTCGGCGGCCTTCCCGCTCAAGGTCGATCATCCGGCGATCCAACGTCCAACCACGCGTTGATTCGACCGGATGAATCGTTTCGTGACCGATCGTTCGAGTCTCTGCAAGCGTAATATAATAATTCTCGTCGCAGCAAATCGATCAAATTTTTCGCCAAAATTATAATTACACTGTACGAATATCGATGGATAAAATTCAATTATTTTATTATAACTCTGTTCCAAATCGATGAAAATCGGCGGGAAATTCGCGACAATGTCGGGGAAATTTTTCTCTCGCGGAAAGAAACGGCAACAACCGTTGATTCATCGCGAAACCACCGAAGTGGATTGACGTTATCGCCTTGGCTAATGTCCCGTATTAAGTGAAATCACGAGACTCGTCCGTTTATTCCGATTTTACTTATTTCCCCGCATCCGAGAGAAGATCCACCGGCTGCGACGCCGGCAGAGATCCCGCGCGGTGCCACTATCGCGTGCAACGAGCTGCCAAGAATCTTTTACCGTAACAAACTAGTTCATCTGCTCTCCTCCAGCGCTATACGATACCCTCGCTAATGTCCAATACTTTTCCGCAGGGGCCTGGCTAATACCGTCACTTGTGCGAGGCTTTTGTATAATAAACCGTCACCATCTCATCTCTCTCTCTCTTCATTTGCGCCAGCATTCCGATCAACGATCGACACCTTCCTTTTCTCGTGCCTCCCGTTTCTTCCAAGCAGGATCGTGTATGGATGAGGAATCAGGAAGACGTCCCATTTTTCAATAACGCGGTAAGAATAACGCGGTGCTCTTTGTTTGTTTGTTTCTCTTCGCAGAGATCCAAAAAGAATTGTCGATAAAATTATTGCACGTGTTCGATCATTCGTTGATAAAATTTTCTATCTTTCTATCTTACTTTGCATCGATATTTTAATATTATTTTATTTATTTTTTTTTAAATATAGGATAAAATTTTTCTTTTCGATTGTAATTTTATGAATTTAGGAGAAAATTCGAGGAACGTTCAATTCGAGACGATGTTGTCTGTGCAAATTGAAAGAATAAATAAATAAATAAAAAGAAAAAGAAAAAAAAGAGGGAAAAATAATCGGAAAGATTCACTGGTTATTATATCGAATTTTGCGAAATCGCAGATTTTGTCAGATCCAGAGGAGCGCAGCGTCGCGACGAAACGCCGGCGATAACTCCTCTAATTAGGTTATCTACGCGTTACGTTACGCATTCGCGGTTCAATCCCCATTTTTCATCTCCTTTTTCCCCCAACCCTCTTCCTCGCACCATCGCAGGCAAGGTTTCGCGCGCTCGAGCGATTTCTCGCGTTCCGCGGCAATTCAAACCGAATCCAAATAGATGATGGACCATTATTATCCATCCATTAGGCCCAATTGACCATGGAGGACCGTTTCTCAAGGAGGAAACACTTTTCACGGATCCGCCACGGGAACGCGTCTCATCACGTCATCATACGGATCATTTAAGAATCGTATCTCGAGATGGAGACGATCAATTTTGAGACACAATTGTTATTATTAAATTTAATTTAATAATCAGTCAGGAAGGAAACCGGAAGGAAAAAATTTTTTCTCACAGACGATCCGATTTTTTTGCCGTATGTCGTTTTGCTCGGATATATTTTATCGATCCAGACGCGTGGAGTCGTTTCGAGAGTGAAAAAGAGGCTTCGAATTAAGTCTGGAACTCTGGAGTCGAATAATAAATTTTAGGCCTTGGTCGTTTATGTCCGAGACTATATTTTTTTTATCGTTCTTATAGACTGGTAGATCCACTTTAATCCGCTTTGCGCTTGGGGATCGTTCACATTTGTTAAATAAATCGAGGAGGTGACAATTTTTTTTTTTCTTTCTTTCTTTCTTTTTTTCTTTTCTTTGGCGTATAATTAAGTTCGAGAAGTGTAAAGTTAAACGGAACGTAAGGCCTTAAATTAGAATCTTTTTTTTCTTTTTCCTTATTTTTCTACTCTTGTATTATATTATTATATTATTTATTATATATTATATACGTATTTCTTTTTCATTTACAATTAAATTGGAAAAGTGAAGAGGTTCATTTAAATCTTTTGCAATTCTCGATTCTTCAATGTATATGAAAATTTTTATTTAACTTTTTTAATATTTATTACCCTTTTTTTGAATTTATAATTATCAAGTTGAAAAGAAACTTTTCTTCATTGGATTAAATTTCATAGAATATTTTTTTTTTCTAATTTAGATAGAAAATTCGAAGCGATTAATTTCAATCATTTTTTTAGCTGATCTTTTTTTTTTCTTTTTTTGTTCAGAGCAATTAGTCAACGAGGTCAACAACCAATATTTCGAGCGTTCGGTTGCGCAATTACATGTGCACGCTTGCCACATTTTATTTCGGGATTGCATCAAGATTGACCGTTGCATCGATTGATAACGAGTCGCAGTGTGACCTTTATCACGTTATACGTACATATTTTCTAAGTTTTCGATCTAAGCCTCTATGAAGAAGAAGAAGAAGAAGAAAAAGAAGAAGAAGAAGAAGCGACTTCTCGATGATCTTTGCACTTTCCTTGATCTCGGGGTGATATTTTCAATTAAAAAAAAAAAATGAGAAAAAAAAAGAGAAAAAGAATCATTACATGAACTATTCTCATCGCGCCATCATTACCATTCCGCGAATTTGCAAAGTAAATTTAAATATCCATAGAATAGAAATTAATTTAAATGAATCTATGAATAATTCATCGAATAATTTACCTTACAAGATACAGAGAATGAAAAGTTAAATATTTTATTAGCGAAATCTATGGAATGTTTTTCAATGGGTACATGTCCCGAGTGAATAGAACGAGACATGGGAGAACGTGATAAACATTACGTTCGAACTTAAGAGGCGCGACATTACGTAATTCGAATGAAAAAAGAAACTAGAGCAGAAAGTTCCTTGCTGGAACGATTTCATTACGCGTTCCTGTCCCCCCTCCCCTCCCCTCCTCCCCGTCCCCCTCCATCCTTCCCTCTCCCCCCTCCCCAGGCAAGTAAAAATAGAAACGAGCTGAAAACAGCTTTATCACTGGTATTCCCACGTCTGGAACTCGAGGACCTGTCAAACATCTACTACCACTTGCCGCGCGAGAGAAAGAGAATTCGATCACTAATCTGCTCCTAACAGTTACTTCAACGATCCATGACATCATATTCCTCGATACTTTCAATATTTCTTTTTTTTTCTTTTTTTTTCCACTGGATAAATTATATCTCTTTTATATCCTAATTCGATTTATCAATAGTGCGCGAAAGATCCGTTTCGCACGAATCAAAAATTTTATTCTTAATTGTTCTAATAGTTCTTCGATGAATATGTTTTTTTTTACATCCAGATCCCTGAACGATGGAATTGAAACGAAATTATTCGTTCGCAACGAGTTCACGAAGCAAACGATCGAGGAGGGAGAGAGAAAAAAAAAGAA
Source organism: Apis mellifera (assembly GCF_003254395.2). Taxonomy (NCBI): domain Eukaryota; kingdom Metazoa; phylum Arthropoda; class Insecta; order Hymenoptera; family Apidae; genus Apis; species Apis mellifera. The sequence goes on from NC_037648.1 coordinate 11,420,696, forward strand.
AAGGGAAGAGGTAAAAATATCGAACGTCCTAAAATTTCAAAGGAAACATCGGGGTAACATCCTTGCGGTAATCACGCCTCGCTTCATCCCTCTAAAATTACTGTCCCGCGATCGATCGATCGATCGCGATCAAAAGATCGAACGATATCTCGGGCTCGAAAAATGCCCCGCAGATTGGCCGGTTCGCGTTTCAGGAATAGTCTGCAACAGGATAGTTGGTTATACCGCTCCGCATATTATTATTATTTTCGCTTATAATATTTTTTATAACTCAATTTTTTTAAAGCCTCGGATAATTTGATATTCGTAAGAAATTCAAGAAAAGAAAAACCGTTTCTTCCTAATAATTCCAGTTTCTTTTGCGGATCGATAACTTCAATTTCTTAACATCTAAAATTAATTAATTCTTCAAGGAAGACGATTGAATCGGACACTTTTAATCTAAAATAGAGATACTAATTGATGTAGGGAGACAGTTTTAGTATTTCGTAGGGAGACAATTCCTCCTGAATGAACAACGTGAAGGAAGAAAGAAATATTAATTACCCGATAATAACTCACCCGAGAGGCGGGACCGATTGCAGAGTGTTATCCAGATCCTGCGCAGGGCTGGTAGTGTATCGTTGTCCCGTGCTCGTCACACCTCTGGCAATCGTGGTGAGGAGCCAGACGGCAAGGATGAACGCCGAAATTTCGTTGGTCATTTTGGCGGGCGGCATCATCGATTTTCACGTCTCGTCGAACGAGAAAACTGTCCAGCAGCGGGGTTCCGTCGCGTGTTACTCGTACGCTCGTCTCATGATCAATCGACGATCACACGCGGATAAACCAAGTCTCTCTCTCTCTCTCTCTCTCTCTCTCTCTCTCTCTCTCTCTCTCTTTCTCTCTTTCCCGAACGATTTCAACGCCGGATAGAGATCGATACCACGATCGGTTCCACGATCATGGTACTCGATCGACTGGATGCTCGGTAATCTGACGCGCACGGGATTCTGTAATAGAAGCGTCTCCGTTCCAGCGGAGAGATTCTCTGAACTCGATTCGTCGGGGATCTTTGGGGTGAAAATGATCTCTTGCGTGAAATCCTCCTCCTCCTCCTTTACTTTTTTTTTTTTTTTTTTTAATTTGTGCGCGTATTTTTGTAGGGGATTAGTCAAGAGTTATCGGAAGATCGACGAATCATTATCAGGGAATTATTATTTGGACATAAGAAATTTTAATTTTTCTCCTTTAAATGTAAATTTAAATTGGATCTTCTTGTGAAAAATGAACTTTGGTATTATCAATGATTCTATTTACAAATGTTATTATTGTATGTTATATATTGTATAGTAGGACACGTGTAGTGAAATCTTTTTAAATTTTCTTTGCAAATTTGTTCGTATTCTCAAAGAAACAATTATAGAAAATGAACGAATCTTTGCAATCCTCAATGATTGTATCGTGTATACAAATTTTTTATAGTATATATATATACTATTTCTTACTATAAAAAATTTTATATATATATATATACATATATGGATCATAAATCCTTCTTTTTTATTTTTAAATTGAAGGTCTTCTTTTCAAGTTGAACGAATCATTGAAATTGTCGGTAATTGTTATTTTATTTGCAAATAATTCGACAAGTATCGTGGTATGCGTGGATTTCAAATAAAAAACCTGAAGGCACGTTGGAAGTTCCTTAAATGGTAAAAATATTACCGCGTAGAGTTTATCGTTAAGTAACGCGTGAGATTAAAGAACAGTCACGTTTATGGAAATTATGTTTAGTTTACGATTGCCCGTTTCGCGAGAAGAGCGAAAATCGCGCCACGTAAACCGAGGGAAGAGACAATGAGCGATAATTGTCGCGATTCCGAGCTGGCTATGACGCCTTTCCGGAAGCACCAAATTAGTACGATGAGATAGATGCAACTATCTTCTGATATAAATATTCACAATAGCTGTTCCCTCGTCGGAACGAAAAGACTGGAACTATCAAGTTTCATCCCAGCCCCCATTCATCGTTTCGGGAGAATCGTTGAAATTAATAATCGAAGATTTAGAATCAATCTTCAAGGGATATGATACCTTGTCTCGTTCGACTAATATATTAAATCCGTATAAAGCAAAGTTCGAGAAAAGAATAATAAATCGTCTTTCAAGGGTATAATTATCATTGGAACAAAACCAATTGTTGTTATCCAATCCGTCACCGATCTCCAATTATATCGAATTTCTCCCAACTTTTATTTCCCAACCGAGAAAACCAGTTCGAATCATTCGAATCCCCGTTTCGAATTAAAATTCCATTTTCCGAGGAAACCAGTTCAGTTCACCACTGTAAAAATTATCGAGTTAACGATTTAGCGCGATTTATCATCGTTAGTCGGCCAGCTAGAAAATTTCCAACTCAGAATTCCACGCGGCCGTCCGTTATTTATTTAATCGAGATCTCTCGTTCTTCTGTCCGTTCCGAGTCCACCCTTTCCTCGGGTGGGGAAAAAAAAAAAGGAAAAAGAAAAAAGAAAGGGGGAAGAGAAAGAAAAGTGGAATCAACGCCACCAGCACACGTTCCTCAGAAATTCGCCAAGATAGAGATACACACACTCCCGCTTTCACTCGTTATCATAACGTAAAAGCGGACCGAGCAGAGGCTATCATTAAAGTTCCATAAAGGCTGGTATGCTCGTGCAAAACTCGTGTAAAAAGAGATCGGTCTGGTTCGCACGTTCTATTACGAGCAGGGCTAGCGGCGGATTGATAAAACGCGTCTAATTAATCGTTTATTTCCACGATGAAGAAATACGCGCACAATTTCTATTTCGATCGATCCCCGATTTAATCAATTAGTCATTATTCGTTAGTCTTGCGTTAACGAGGAAACGAATCTATTGTGAATTATTATTATTCGCTGATCAATTCGTGCGCGCGAGATTTTTAAGATTTCTATCTTTTGATAAATTTGGATAAATCGTTATGATATTTTATTATAAGCGAAACTTTTTAACGAAGATTGATCATAGAAAGATTTTATATGTATGTGAATTTTATACCGAGATTTTCCTTCGAGTCTATTTATCGAGAAAACATTTTCTCATTAAAACGTAGCGTTTTTTTAACAATCTCGACGTAAGCAGTTTGACGCTAGAAAATTCTTCCTCCTCGACCGATAACTTGAAGGTAACGATACGAAAACGTACGCGAAACAGTGTCATAAACTAGACCATAATCCAAGAAACTTCCAATAACCATTCTAACACCTTGATCGCGAGCTCTCTAATTAATCTCATCTTATCGCCCATACCTGTCAACGAAACCATCAACATTACTTCACCAACGAAATTGACCGTAAAACTTCGATTCCAGTCTCATCCATGCGCCTCCGTGCGATCTCTTTCGAATATCGAATCACCAATTCTGAATCACCTTTCACTTTTCGACGATCTTCGAAAAAAAAAAAAAAAAAAAAGAAACGTCAATTCAACCCTATCCCTGCCAATTCACTCTTTGTTCGAAAACCAATTGCTCCAGAATACTCCGAAATATTACTCGTTTAAATATCAAAAAAATGGGAAAAATACTCGAACGATCACGATTTTCAATGTCGCGTGAATAATTTCGATATCGTCTCTCTGGACGAATGCCTCTCGAACTGTGAGAAAATTTGCCCGGTTTTGATTAATAATAAAAAAAAAGTTCGAATGCACTTTTTCTCGCGGATTTGTTGCACGCCGTTTCCGCGGATTTGAAGTAGTCGTTGATTGAGAGAAGCCGAACGAGAGGAAAGGAGCCCCCGAAAAGATGCGGCGACGGGACTCGACGCGAGACTGGAGCAGCAGATTGTGAACGAGCCGCGGCGAGAGAAGGCTCATCCGGAGAGAAGAGGCTCTCTTCCCTCGTCTTCTCGTCTCTCCTTCCCTCCACGAGTCCTTTCCCTCCTCGCCCTGCTCCAGCGGCCGCGTCCAGCTGACGGCCCAACAGAAGAACACCGAGATGAGTTCGGTCCCACCCTGTCTCTCCTCTTCTTTCCTTCGTTCCTTTTTGTTTTTTTTCTTTCTTTTCTCTCCTTTTACAAAATTTTGTAAATACCTTATACACACTCGTCACTTACACGCTTCTTCTCGAAATATATTTCGCGCTTCACACGTGCCACTTTCCATATTTGGAAATGGACGCGTCCGATCCTCGTCGATTCTTCCATTTCAAAGTGTCACTTTTCTCGAGGCGTGGGAGGAATTTAAGTACTTAAAACTGTCGCACATAAAAGGAAAAATGATATAGATTATAATTTATCGAAGATATTTGCAATTGAGAGATATTCCAAAGTTTTGGATTTAAAAGGGGATTTAGGTTTTTTTAAGTTGGATGTAGAAAGGGGGATTAAACGGAGATGGAATGGCTTTTATTTTTGGGATTGGATGAGGAGCTTACATGGGTGTCGTGCCATCAATTGGATTTTGGAAGAAGGTCGTTGGCTTTGGGTCTTTTGAGACGCGGAAGTTGAACGTTTTTTTTTTCTTTTTTTTGCTTGGGGAAGTGATGTTTCGAAATTGAATTTCTTAGACGAAGAAAAGAAGATTAGAGAGGGAAAGGATCTTTTCAAAGACAACTGTTTTAATACAATTTTGTTTTCGAAGAAATAATATACAGAGAAGTGATCTTGAATTTGATTTCTTTAAGATGATGATGATTTTTGGATTTTAATATTTTTCTTACTTTTGAAAGAATTTAAAAGTTTTATTTCAAAAAAGAAAAAAGAAAAAAAGAAAAGAAAAAGAACGGGAAAGATGTAGATTTTAAAATTTAATCATCGTAACGAAGATAAAACAAGTTGGTTTAAAGATATAACAAGTTTTTAATGAATGTAATATGTACATTTAAAAGGTTAAGAGTATTTTAATTAAAGAAAACTTTCGCAATGAAGTATGAACGTATGAACGTTATCAAGTTCGGGCTTCGATTGAGAAATGCGAACGACATTGGCCTCTGCGTTCTGAACCAATAAGCATATTAAGAAGCCATCGTTTCCGGTCACTTCGATTAAAAACAACCATTGTCAGTTGACCACTCGTTCGTGATATTCAGGCCAGAAAGAAAAGAAAAAAAAAAGAATCAAACAAAATGGAGCAAAGTTTATTTTTATCTTAAAAACTATTTTGAAAAATTCGCTGCATCTTCACATTTTATCGATATATATCTCCTTTTTTTTCTTCTTCTTCTTCTTTTAATAAATATATATACATAAAAAAAGGAAAAAATCCAATATTTCAAACATAGTCGTTCTCGAAGACGTATCGTTCTTTTTATTGTCGTTACGTAATTCTGTTTAGAATTATATGCGGGTGGCGGCAATAACAATGAGATGCATGTTTTCCTTGACACTGAGGTTAAAAGTTAACCTCAAGAAGATGAAACATAGCTTCCTTATTTTACTCGTTACGACATTCTCCATTTGTAAACTCGCGATTGGTAGCACGTTTTTTTTTTTAATAACACAGCGCGTTTTAAATGCATCGAGAAAGGAGAAACAAAAGGGGGGAAGAGGAGGGAAATTTCAAATGATAAAATAATTTACGAATCATTTACGAGTTTAAATTGAATTTAAATTATTAACCGATATAAAAAATTTCGATCTTTAGATTTGGAAGATTATCACGTCTCACGTTTTAATCTATTATTAAAATTTCAATGGTGTTAACGTTAATGAAGAGTTATATATACTCGATACTCGCAAATTATCAGCGTGTACGAGGCTTAACGCTCGTTCACGGAGGGAAAGAATAGGCGAAAGATGACACAGAGAGCTAACGGGGACGCATAAATCCCGTGTCGTGCCTTTGCGGCTTCTACCAGCGAGAAATTTCCGATAACAGCCGCTCGTAAAGAGCGATTTTCCGATCGACGGCCACGATTTTGAGCGACGACGATGAAAATTGTCGGCCGTCCCTAATGCAAGTCGTGACTCTCCACCGAGATCAACGATGATTAACGACGACCGTGTTCGTTCTTTTCCATTCTTTTTCTTCTCTCTCTCTCCTCTCCTTCCCTCCCTCCCCCTCTTTCCTACTCGCCAGTGGCCCGTTTAACGGCCGTAAAACGAGAAACGAGCTATCGCACGAGCATAGGGAAGCTTTACTGTGATTGTGAGGCCGCTTCATTTACCGCGAAAGCGTTAAACCAAGCGTCGCCATGCTGCGTTTTATGGTTGATAGTGTTCTAGTAGCCTTGCGGGTTTCAAATGGAATTCATTGACGAAGATTTAAAAAAAAAAAAAAAGAAGAAGAAAATAAGTCCGGTGTAATTTTTATTATTTTTATTACTCGTTGTCGTTTTATTATTCTCCCTTTCTTTCTCGAAGGTAAGGTGATTTTTAATTTGTGGGGAAATATTTATTTGCTTTCCTTCCTTTTTGGGGGGAGGGGAAAGGAGTATTTCATCGATATTATTTTGTTGGGTGTAGAAATTCTTAGTAGAGGAACTGTCGAAGCTCGCGAATGACAAGAAGATCTTAAACTAAAAGTCACGATGACGTGTTCTCTCGACTCAATCTCTCCACTTTATTCCTTCACGCGCGCGTTCGCGCACACGCGCACACGTTCAATTCTACGATTCTTTGAATTCTTAATTTCGATCATTGATGTTTCGATCGAATGAATTTTATTAAAGATCTCAATCTTGTTCGAAGCTTTCTTCTTGTAATCCATGAATTCAAAAGTAACAAAGGAATCGACGACGCAATTCGTGAAAACCAACGGCCGATTGTCGCTCGATCGTTAATTCGTTCGATGACAACCGGCAACAAAAATGATCGACACGATTGCCAACGTTGGATACAGCTGCAATCAGCATATGCATGTTTCATGGATACGTGTAGTTTTACAAAAATTATTAATAGAAATTTAACTCGGTGAGATCAGTTTAATGAATTGTTAAATATATCTTCTATATATTTGAATTAGAATTTTACGATTTTATATATAATGACAATTTGTTCAATTTAATCGTAACATCGATATATTTCCCTATTGACGTCTTTATATCATTGAACGACGAAATAAAAATTACTCAATGGATTTCAATAACGCTTGTAACCTCGTTAAACGTACATAACCATAATAATTTCCAGAAAACGCGAAAAACTTTATCTCTGTTGGGCGTGCGCGAGCGTGAACCCGTAAATAAAAAGTCGTAAACCAAAGTGTATATAGCGTACGCGCTAAGATTCATCATCCACCGCACTTTTTCTACATCATCATCACCGACAAAAACTCGCTCCACATACAACCGACCAAAGCGAAACACCTTCAACTCGCCTTTCTTCGTCGCGTATATCCACTTCTCTCAATCAATTTCTCCCTGTAAAACCAGACCGATCTCGAGTGCAAAACCAACCGCCGACTCGTCGTGATGGAAAAAGAAGAAAGGAGAAAAAAAAAGAGGGAGGGAGGGAGAACAAAAAGAAAAAAAGAAAAGGAAAAAGAAAAAGGAAGAAGAAGGAAGAAGCGCGCATTAAACCACACGTTGGATAAAATCCCCAACACAACTCTATACTAGCTTCTCGGTCTGCGCTGTACCTGTTCTTGCGCTTAACCTAGACCTCTTCTTCCCCAAGCAGTTTTGTAATAATCTTGCTAGACGACGGGGACTGGTCCCGGATGAAAAATGGTCGGAACGGATCAGCGTACTTTTCTTTTCCACAGCCTGAGCGGGGAACCGCGTCATTAAAAGGTGCCCCGCCGACGGTCCTCTCCTCCTCGTGATGCACCGCAGCCTACCAGTATGCAAACATCGACTTCTGTTCGAGTTCCTCGCGATAACCGCGATTTGTGTATCGATGAACTCTCGTGTCCCTGACCGAGTCTGGATCGCCGATTTTTGTCTTTAATCGGCGTGCCACTTGCGAGATCTTCGTTCAAAGTTTCCTGTTCAATTTATATAAATTTATATATATTTCTTTTTGAACAATAATTTTTAAATCTCTTTGAGAAAATATATCCTTTTCAGAATCGAGGAAATATTTGTATTCGACGACGAAGAAGTATAAAGAAAATTAAAACAAAATTTTCTTGCCACGAAGTTTATTAGATATTTTTCTTTTTGTAATTATTAAAATTAACGCATACACGGTTTTGAAACAACATGACGTAAATCTAATTATTTCCATAATGATAGTTTAATAGCATAACGTATTTGGGAATATGTGTTCTAGATAATTGGCGATGAAAAATCGTGCCCGTTTAAGTGGATCCTGAATCATCGATCGCTATCTTTTAGAAACGTGATAATGGATCGTATATTTTGATCGAGGAGGGCTTGGCGAGGATTGTGGAATCCGAGCGAGGAATGTCGTTGCACCGGATTATGCATGTTGGCCGCGGTACGAGCGATTAGTAAGGACAAGGTTCAAGCGGTAATTAGAGACACTTTTTTGCGAATTCGAGTCGCGAATATGTATGGATGGTAATGCATGCTGGAGATGGTAGATATTTCTCCAGTTTTTTCTCCAGTTTTTTTTTTTTCTCAATAGCGCAAGGTAGAGTTATACGCTATCTCTCTGACAAGTATGTATCCAGTTGTATAATGGATTAACCGGGGGGCTGATACTGGCTTCTTAAATTATTCGTAAAGAGAGGGGATTACTGGGATACTGTGGTAATATAGTGGAATTAAGCGTGAATTAAATGACGATGGATAAATGTTTCTAACCAATTTATACAGTTTAGAAAGTGACAAATATTATAGATAGAAAATTTGTTTTGTTCGATTATTATTAATCTTTCTTATCGCTAAATTATTCTATTCTATAAACTTTAAATTAGCCTAAGTTCTTCTTATTTTTTCTTCTTGCTTTTTTTAGAGCTTACGGGACTCTTTTTAACGGACTTGACGCTCGGCGCCAAGGATTTCATGGCAATGTAATTCTTTCGAATCTCGTATAAATTCTCCATCAAAGCTTTCCTTTCGCGGAACGCTTCGGTGTATTTGATCCGATAAAGTATATCGTGCTCCAATTTCTGCAATTTGTTTAGATTCTCCAATTCTTCGAGAAAATGCACGTAATCCTGTTGGGCGCACGTAACGTCCAATTTGCGCAGCACACTCTGCATTTCTTCTTTCGATTCGGTCTTCAATATCTCCTCGTCGTCTTTGACCTCGTATACGGAGAGATCCAAGGGTGGAAGTCTACGAAGCGAAGGAGGCGGGCTCAGAGTCCTCTCCTCCATGCAAGGTATATCTTGCGGCGCGTCCGTCCCGTTGTCTTTCTTCATCGACGATTTTTCAAACTGGTTCGAAGCTTTCTTTTCGAGGCATTCTATCGACTGCTTGACCGCGTGTTTCTTTATGAAAGCTTTACGGATTTCTTTCCCACGTTCCAAACTGTCGGGATTTTCTTTTGCCCACATTTCCTTCATCTCGGCTATTTCCAACTCCTTCGTCCTGTCCTCGAATATCTGTCAAACGTAAGATCACTCGTATTCATTGATTTAATTTATATCTTTGCAATTTTATTTATGTAAAGAGAAAAAACAAAAATATACCTCCACTTTACTTCCAGAATCCGTGATCACTTGAAGAATCCAGTAAGGAGATTCGAGAGTTTGAACGTTTTCGGCGGATGGCTTGATATTTTTCTTTGATCTCGACGATTCGTTCTTTTTTATTATATTGTTAGATGGTAACTTCGTTCTAACCAGTGATCCGCTCGGTTTCACTTTAAATTCTGACACGATGCTCCATTCCGCCCTCGTAAGTGGCCACGTTTTGCCGAGGACCGATCCTTCCAAGTAATAAATCGTGTAGGGTACCGCGCTGTACTTATCGTCCTTTTTGATATCGGTTTCCTCCTTGTAGTCGCGCATCTTCCTTTCGTGGGATTTTTCAAGTTTTTTCTTAAACTTCAAGTAGACGACCGGCAAGATGACCACCGCGAAACCTCTGTTTCTCGCTATCAAATTTCCATGCTCGTCCTTTACCTTCAGTCTTATTTTCGCACTGCTGTACGATACTTGTAATCTGAACGAAACTATACTGGATTGCATCACCCGAATGATCCATTTTGAAATGTAATTCCTCGAGTTGGGGATGTAAGTGTTGCACAACTCTTCTATGACCAAGGCGGGTGGTGTGATCGTGGTGAAGATCACTTCATTGATCAAGAATTGAAACTCGGACTGGCCTTTCATCGTGATTATATTCAACGTCCATGGCAACTCTTTCATCTGATTGATATCGATGTCGGTCCATCCGTAACAGAAAAGGGTGTAGCCCAGTTTCGTGTGCTCGTAACGAGTTGGCACCACGTTGTTCACTATTCTTAATATCTCCTTGTCTATCTCGTTGTCGAACACTCGCACGTCGTATCTCAGCAGATTGATGAACAGATTTATATTTGCGAAAACCACCTCGCCGACCGGGGGATTTATTATAATTCTTATAATGGGAAACCATTGATTCGGCTTCAAGTTGGTCAACGTACCTTTGAACTCTACCGATTGCAATATGTACTCGAAATCTTTCGAGCAATAGAAAACGTCGTAGAATGTGTCGTGATACTTGACGATATTTCTCAGTATACTATTGGCCAACGATTCTTGCTTGTTGTAATTAAACAATTCCGTGATCTTGAGTAAATTTTGCAAAATCTCATTGTGCTTTTCGTGTTGGGGTTTATGCATCTTTAAATACTTCTGCAGAGTGATCATCTTGAAAAACGATTGAATCACGCTGGCAGCTTCGTCCTTCGGAGAGAAAACGTATCTGGTGTCCGAAATGGGTAGATCTTCTCCGTGTATGCTCTTGTATCTCAAAGTTCTCAAAACTATCGAGATCTCGTCGTAGCATTGCAAACCGATCTTGTGGTTCAGGAAAAATATCCTCAACGCTCTCAACACGTTCGGTAACTCGTTCTCGGGAATAATCTTCGTAACGGAGTTCGCCATTTCTTTGATAAAGTATTCGTGCGCCTTTTGACAGAGCATTTTCTTCTTTTTCTTTTCCTCGACGGAGAACGGTATGTAACTGGCGTAATAAAGCTTCAACGCCTTCGGATATCTTTCGGTGCCAAACGCTTGAAACGCGTTACTCACACAGTTGCTGATGTGCTTCGCAGTCTTCTCCACCATTTCGGACTCCGTGCACATCAATTGATACATCTTCCTTCTGTCGCCCACGTGGAAGATCGTATCCGAGGAGATGCTCACGTAACAATTCGAGTCTGAGTGACAATAGACTTGCAAGATGTGCCTACCGGGTTTTATCTCGAGTATAGTCGCTTTCGTCCCAGCGGTTAGAATGAAGATCAAGTAGTCGGGTTTCTCCAATTTTCGAAACCAATGATTCTTCTCCACGGCCAGATAACCCTTGTGCGCTCTCAGCAGAGTTTTAGGATTTGTCCCTTCGTCTATCTCCTCGCCCTCCTTCTCCTCCTTCTGCTTCTCCTTCTCGTTCTTCACGATTTCCGCGGTGACTTGAAACGTGGAGAAGTTGATCAAGAAGAATTTTTCTTCCACCGAATCGGTGAAAATGTACAACGGATCGTTCCTGGATTTCAACATTTTTTGGGGCCACAGATACGTGTCGATGAATTCGGGATCTTTGTATTGCCTTGACGGAGAACTCTTTTTACTCTCCTTCTTGCTATCCTTCTTACTGTCCTTCTTCGTCTCCGATTTCTCGTCGCTCGGCTTCGTTGCGAAACGATCCGACAATCTCATGGTGTATTGAAAATAATCTAATTTGTAGAAGAAATCAACTTCTTTTATGTACGGTTCTATTTTGTTGAAGTCGGCCCAGAAACAGATATCGTCCAACGTCGTCTCGTCTTTCTGCATATTCTTCGACTTTTCGTTGATTTTATTCTCCTCCGCCGTTCTGTTGGACGTTGTCTTGTTGTTCTGATTATTTTCCTTGTTCACCGATTTATCGTATTTATTGTACACGCTCTCCTCGCATTTCTTCAAAGGGCTGACTATTTTCAACGATCGGATCGGTACGAAATATTCGACCGGATCGATTATTTCCTCGCTGATCGCCCACTTCAACCATCGGTAAAACTTCCATTTCGCCAGAGGAGGCCTTACCTGTGCGTGTTTTCAATTAATTACCATTTATATTTTTGCTTAAGATTGGATTGTTCAACATACGTCTTTGGGATCTAGGGGAATGTCACGCGACTGATCTACGTAAATGAAGTGGCTCAAACACGGTGAAAATTCCGGGATAATTTCGTTTTTTATATCGCTTAAATTGATAAACAGGGAAACTGGTTGCGGTTTAATCAACGCTTTAATCTTCGAATCATCGTTTTTCGATTTCTTCGTTTCGTCCGTCCTCCCCGTACGATCGGTATCCTTCGACTTCTTCGTTCTCATCGTTTCCTTAGATTTTTTCACTTCTTTGACCCTCTTGGTTTTCACCTCTGTTTTTGAACACTGTAAACACTGTAAACAGATCATAGGGACGATAGACTACTCGAGAAAAAAAAAACACCTGACCAACCCTGATTTTCTTGCTTTTCGTCCTCTTTCTCCCATTCGAAATGATCCGCGTATTTTCTCAAGAAATCCCACTTGTCTTGCGGCGATTGGTAATGTATCTTGATCTTCAAACAAACCCATCCTAAAAAAAAAAAAAAAAAACAAATGGAATTAAATTACATCTTAGATTATATCTTAATTTGAGATTCGTATTATAATAATGCGCTTCGTTCTTTACCGGTTAAACATGCGACAGGATGAAAATCTATGATTTCATAGTTATTCCAAGTGAGGGAGCAAAGTTTTAATAAAGCCTTCGAAAGAATCATGGGCCATAATTCGAAATTATTATTAGCACGGGGCAAAAGTGGCAATTTTTCTTTATTCACTGGTATCATATCGTCCACCACTATCCGCCGCCAAGTTCCCAGAAAATACAATCTCACGATGTATTTCCCTTGGATGAAATAAAAATCTTTCAACAATTTTTTTTTAAACTTCCTTTTTTTTATAAATCATCCTCGAATTATGAATATATGTATACACAAACAGAGACGATAATTTATAATAGTTATAAACATAATAAAAATAGAGAAAGAGAGAGAGAGATTTTTTTTTTTTATTCGAACAAATAAAATAAAAAATAAAGCTTCTCGAAATAACACGGATAATTTAATCTAATGAGAAAAGGAAAGGAATAGAAAAAGAAGAGATGATTAATAAAACGTACCATTTGGATTTATGACAGGGCGATGTTGCACCCCCTTCCCAGCTTTGTTCATCGAATACACATTCATCCAACCCTGCCAAGGTTGGTTCCGTCCAATCCAAAAGAAATTGTTGCTCTCGCCATTTATTTCCAATCCATTCCTGCCGCAGTACTGGAGATTTATTATCGCGGAAATAAACCATCGTACGAACTGAAAGTCGTTCCTTAATTCAATTACCGAATTTCTTTTTATAGATGGATCAATTTGTTTCTCAATTTTTCAACGATCGTGGATCGTACTTTGACTTGTTCTCAATGTATACCCCATTTTTTTGATAATTTTAGAAAGAATTACAATTTCAGATCATTTAAATTACCTGGCTGTGCAATAGGTGTCTGTTGTTAATGATGAAGTCCGAGTACTTTAAATTGTTGACAATTACTGTCAACGGTTCCTAAATTCAAGTTACACCTTCACGTTGTAGAATTGTATTTATAATATAAATTTATAATGGAAATTAATTTTTTAACGTACAGTCAAATTGGGTAGATCCTTCGCTCTGATCCATTCATGAGGTTCATTCAAAGATGAAGGTAATTGCACGATTTGTGTGTCGAGAAACAAACCATCCGGTCCGTCTAGAATAAATTACACGAAGGATGGAGTTGTACGAAGGAAAAAGTTCTCTATTTATTAATCACTTTTCGGAAACGCCCAATTTTCCTTATTTAACGCTGCGTCGTTCCATTCTAACCATAGCGTGGAATCATCCGTGGACGAGACGTCGAATACGTTTTCCGAAACTTTTCTGGACATCTCGGACATATTTGAAAATGTTTTCCTTTCAGTAAAAGACGATCGTTCTTACATCGAGATAAAGATAAAAATGTTCAAATGGGAAATTAATTAAATATTAGAATTTATGGAAAAAGTATATATATATATATATATTTATTGAATCTCTGTATTATACATAGCTATACGAAGACGAGTTGCGAATCTACGGTAAACAGACTTCATAAAAAATATTACAGTTTAAAGAAACTATATTATCTCATTAGTACCTAGTTCGCTACGACGCTATCGCGAACCTTATGAAACTAAAGTATATATTAAAGATATAGAATGTGGTACAAATTTAACGTTTACAAAAAAATAGTATTATCTTTAGTTATATAAAACTGAATAATGAATCAATATTTATTTCGCTCCTTTCAATGATTAACTAGATGAGCTTGTACATTTAAGCCATTAGAACGAAGTATTATTTATCTTTTTTCTTTTTTTTTTTTTTTTTTAACAAACTTCTCATTCTTCAGATTTACATAGTTACACAATTTTCTTAACAACAGGAAAAATAATACTACGATTCGTACATTACATACACGAATTACAATTAATTCCTCGTTTTTCTTTTTTCCAAGATATATCAATAATATCTTCCTACCAACAATACTCAAATATGGCTTTATCGTTTAACAGGCTCGGTTTAATTTTATAGTCAATATTACAATTAGTTTTAGATTTTAGTACATAAGTATAATATGTAGGCGTGAAACATTTTAACCTCGAAATGCACGTACACGTATGTATGCATTTTAGGTCGATAGAATTGCATAAATTTACTAAGGCATTGTTTCATTTTTTCTTGTTTTTTTTTTTTTTCATTTAAAAATTCATTACCAAAGCGTCTTCTTCTCATCGCATCCAGGGATAAACAAGATTTTATAAGATTTGCGTTAATTTAAATTATTTATCTGTAAGATATCTTAACGATTATAAATACAATGGATTATGTAATGGAATGTTGGAATACGTTCCACTTTTGAACATTGTTATCCAACTACTTATCTTTTCAAGATTTGTAGAACACACGGAGATCATACGATACAGCGTATTGTATCAAATTATTAAGTTTTGAGAATTCTTATAAATCGAATTCTCTTATGTATGTGTATATATATATATATAATTAAGATCCTTTGAAAATTTTAGCCCTTTGGAATAATATCAATATAGAATTTTTAGTTAGGTACTATTGAAATTAAGGATGATCATGATTGATCCAGTCTATATCCACAGATACGTTAATTTACACTCCGTCTATTTGGAATGTGTAAAATATACATGAATGACGGAAACTGATATCGTAATTATATCGTAAGATAAATGGGTAACGTTGATTTAAAATTATTATACGCGTTTCACAATTCACGTATATGTATCAACATATAATAGAGAGAATATAAATGCAGAAAAATAGACGAACAACAAGGACTAACAATTTCTTCTTTCGTTTTTTACATTCTATATTTAGATCTCAACAAATCAATTGTGTTTGGCACCAACCTCATTACTTACCACCTTTTTACAATTCACGGAAATAATCAGCAAATAAATAGATTATACATTATCGAACATATAAAAAAAAAAATATATATATATATAATGCCAGGATTGATAAATCTTCCGTGCTTATAATGTTAATAACATTTTCTTCTGAAATATATTTGTTATATGACTCATATTCTCAACCTGGCAGTGTTCACAATGTCATAAATTGTTTTTTGTCTTGAATTATTTAATCATTTTCTAATTGCCACTATAAAACAAATAACCTTCTACTTTAAGAATATAAAATTATTTTCTATTCAATATCGTGCAATACTTTCTGATTGATTGCACGAATAACATACGTTTGTATGTACAGATTTTGGCACCATGTCATGGATTATTAGTTAAAAATAGAAAAAATTTTTAAGTTTAATAAAATATGTAAAGTATTTTATGCTTGGAACAATGCAATATTGTTATTTTGTTATAAATATAAGATGGAGAACAAATGTCAGTGGACGGTATAATAGTACCTTGTAAT
Source organism: Apis mellifera (assembly GCF_003254395.2). Taxonomy (NCBI): domain Eukaryota; kingdom Metazoa; phylum Arthropoda; class Insecta; order Hymenoptera; family Apidae; genus Apis; species Apis mellifera. The sequence continues at coordinate 11,436,745 of NC_037648.1, forward strand.
TTTCTAAAGTCTGAATCATATAATGATTTCATAGGCTGTGAGTGGAATGTACAAATTAAGCACTGAACCTTGTCACAGAAAAAGACAAAGAGAAATTGTATGGAACGAGTTGTAGAATTTTAAGCAAGTTAATTATCATAAAATTTTTCACAATTACATATTAATGGTTTAACAAGTCTTGCCAGGACCAGAAGCTCTTTGATCTTCCATTCGTCCGGCCTGAAGTCTTTGTATTAAAGCAAAAAGATCTTCCTCAGGAACTGTCGATCCTGCTTGAGTCCCATTAGATCTTTGGTTGTGTTCCTCTTCAGTATCGTGCACCGTTGATGCTGCTGGTAAAGGACTTCGCTGGTCTTCTAAACGTGAACCCTATACATATGCAATTTATTTAATGTATATAATAAAATAAAATTAAAGTAAAAAATAGATACATGTTTAATAATATATAATAATATAATAATACATACTTGGCATTTAACTAGCATTTCAATAAAGGAATCATCAGAATCTTGATTACTATTTAGGCCAGGTAAATAAGGCAATGTCACTCGTTGTTCATCCATTCTTTTACTCTGCATACCAGCAATGAGCTCTAATAAATCTTCTCCATCTCTAAAAATAAAAATAATTTATTTTAACATATGTTATCGTTTAAAGAAAAAAAAAAATACTTTTTCATAAAATTACTTACTTATCATCTTCAGGTGTTATAGTTTTAAATTTCTGATTGCGATTTATGTTTAATGCACAACGTTGATCATCCATTCTACCAGATTGGAAACGAGAGAGAAGATCAAAGAAACTATCTTCTTCTTTTTGAGTAATTTGCGGTGTCGTGTTATTACTTTTATCTATTTGAGATTCAGCTTGTTCTTTTAATTTTGCATCCGGTGTAAGCTAAATAAATGATTTTCGTGAACGATTTATAATTTCATAAATAATTCAAAATTCAAGATATGAAAGGCACAAAATTATTATTAAATAATTAAATTACCTTAATGAGATCTAAATTATCCATACTTTGTCGTCTAAGTCTGTATCTACATGGTGATGATATATTAACATTTGATCCTGTATTGGTCAATAATTTTTGTGCAATATTTTCTTTATTATTCTCTTGTTGTCCTTTTTCCAAGCCCAAAATTTTTTGCAAATCATCAACATTCATTTGTGCAGTAGCTTGTCCCATAGGATCTTCCAATTCTTTCGAGATATTTAAATGTAAATTAGCATAGTGTAGTGCTTTCTCATGGTTACCCATTGCTGCATATGCATTGCCCAAAGACCAGCAGGCACGACCTTCACCTACTCGATCTTTGAGCTGTTGTGCTATTTCAAGATGCCACAAATGATATTCTATTGCAGTTGGATAATCTCTGAGTAAAGTATATGTATTTCCTAAAGAATAACATGCTTGTGCTTCTACTTCTCTATCTCCTAATTCTTGTGCAAGGACTAGGGTTCTCCTATAACATATATAATAATATATGTTATAATATATATGTATAAATATTTTTTTAGATATTGATGAAAAAAAGAAATTTGATATAAATACATACTTATAATGTTGTGCAGCTTTCTCAAATTCGCCAAGAAATATATGAGAATTTCCTAAATTACTATTTGCTCTTCTTTCAGCAGCTTTATCACCAAATTCTCTAGCAATTTTTAATCTTTCATTATGATAATAAATTGCTTGTTGAAAATCACCAAGGAGATAAAATGTATTCCCTAAATTTCCACAAGCCCTACCTTGAGCAGCAGAATCTTCTAATTCTTTCATTAATTCTAAATTTTCTCTATAAAAGGCATTCGTATGATATCAATGTATATATATTCTATATTTTCTATTTTTATTAACAATATTTATATTTATATTTTCTTACTCATAATAATGTACCGCTTGTTGTAAGCATTGTCTGACATCTTCAGAAAATTCCCCAGGATCTTGATGGCCTACTCTACCAGCTTGCTTGCCTTTGGCATGATAAACATTTCCTAAATTATATAAAGCTCTTCCTTCACTAAGCTATAAAAGAAATTTTTTGTTTAATATTTTAACAAATATTTTAACATTGTGTAAATTTATAAGAAATAATTCTATGAGACACACCTTATCTCCAATTTCTCTTGAAATTTCCAAGTGTCTTTTGCAACAAATCATAGCTTCATCAAACTTTCCCATAACTTTTAAAGTATTGCCCAAATTTCCACTGGATTTAGCTTCCCCTAACTTATCTCCCATATTACGTGCAAGTGTCAAATCCAATTTATGATATTGCATTGCTTTTACATAATCTCCAAGATAAAAATAAGCATTTCCTAATTGGCTGTAAATTGCACTTAAGATTCTTAAGTCATCTGTGCCTGCTTGAATTGCAGCTTGAAAAAATGCAACTCCAGATTTGCAATCTCCAGCCTTACATAGACGCTCACCCTCAAGCGCTAATTCAAGGCACATGTTCCACCTTTCACTATTCTGTCAAATATAAAAAATTTTGTTTAAAACAATTATTTATTATATAATGAAATTATGAATAATAAAAATATATTAGAATTATATTTCAATTCAACAAGAAAAACAGAATTGTAAACATAAAATCTTAATATGATTACAATATACTTTCTTTAAAAAAAAAAATGTGAAAAGAATATGGAATGATTATGGGAGTGGCTGAACATGCAACTGTAATAAATTGATTATATACAAAGTTTATATTAATAATTTAAATTTATCAATAATTTCAAATGAATAATAAATTAAAATAAATAAAAAATCTTAAAAATGATTAATTAATGCATTAATTAATAATTAATAAATACATCTAATAAAAAACATTCATTGTATCTAATATTTTCATTTTTCTCAATATGTTAACTGTTTACAAAAATCTTTATAAAATTACATATCAATAAATAATAAAAAGTGAAATAAATAAAAATAAATTAATCTTGCAATAATGCAATGATAGAAGAGTATGAGTCACGCATAGAAAAGCATAGCATTTAATATGGTTCACTTACTTGCCCTTCCGATGATAAATTTTCTGCACTCGCGCTCAAAGACATTGTGTTTCTTTTTGTTTTTGCTTTCTTCGGAAATTAACAATCAATCCTTTAAGTTTTTCGACTGTAAAATAACGCGAATTTTACATAAATTGTAAGCAATTAATCGGATTATGATAATAATTTGGCGTGTACAATTTTTCACGCATTGTGGTCCTGCTATTTTCCTATTACAATTTATTCTTTTTGCATAATCATATCCACATGCTTCTGCGAATAAAAAGCGCGTCACTTTTTCTATCTAATATATAACTATTCGCGGCACTTTCACAATGCAATTGGCCAAAAATTAAGCGTCCAAACAAATGGCGCTCGATGTGGCTAATAAAACCATGGATGAAATATAAAATAGATCTATCATCTTATGAAACTTTGTATCCTATGTTCTGAAATACCGATTGCGCGAAAAATAAAAAAAGGTGTTGAAATTATATTTAATTCAATCATAAAAAATTAAAGAAATAAAAGTTGAAAAATAATTTCTTTAATATATTCTTTCATAAATATTATTGTGCAATATGCATTATATGTATTGGATTGTATTCATAGATATTTTTTACAAATAATAGATGGATCATGTATCAATTGAATTACTTATGAATTAAAAATTATACGTGTATTTTTTATTACAATGAAAGTAAGAATATCTAAACTGTATTAAAATATTTTAATCAATACATTAGATAAAAAAGACGAAGAAAGAAAAAAAGAAAATGAAGATAATTAGATATCGATACTGTTTCTCGAATGCATAAATTTCGTAAAGTATAGACAAAGAGAAAATGATAGTGAGAAAAAGATAGAGAAAGAATAAAAATATTAAAATCAACGCCATCTTCAGAGTGCCGCAAATGAAACTTGTAAAAAAAGGATAGCAAATAATTAGAAAAAGATAGAATAAGAATTGATTTTCATCGCCATCTTTTAAATACTAGACCTATTTCTTCAAAGTATGCTTGCTTACAAGATAAAGATAAGATTTGACTATTAGCGCTATCTTTTGGATAAGTTTATTTTAAAATATTACTATGATATTTTTAATATTCGAGAGATGGCGGTAAAAGTTAATTCTTTATTTGTTTCTATCTTTCTCTTATTATTTGCTATTCTTGTTTATATCTGTTTCATTTTCATACTCGAGAGATGGCGCTGATTTCACAATTTTTAATTTATCTCTATCTTTTTTCCACTATTTTCTCTCCTTCTTTAATCTTGATATGACCACAGACGAGAATATTATGAAATGTTAAATGAATGTTATTTTTTACAATATACTTTAATTAAATTACTTTATTTTAATTCTGCAAACAATTTAATTCTTTGAAACAAAAAATTAATAATAATAATAAATAAATTTCGTTTGATGATTAATCAAAATTCCATAGGTGGCGTTCTCTACGTATGTGCAATACATAACGATTTTGGACTCAACCGCGGATGTACTATCATGACGCTTTGTGTGTATTTTGGACTTCTCTTTATATTTACAGTGTTCAATCGGTTAAGCTTGACAGAACCTAAACGATGGATTAAAACCGTTCTCGTGAATGAAATTTAATCGGTAAACGGAAAGTTATTCGGCAAAAGTGATTTGAATCGTGGTGAATGAAACGATATTAAACGGTGAAGTGAAGAAGGAGAATCTTTCAGATCTGAGAAAGATTTTTAGTCATTTCGAATGGATACACAACCTCTCTACTGAATGGTTTTCATCTTACTGGGTTTACTTTGTCGTAAGATAGATATTTAACAATTGTAACTTTTCTTTATATTACACAATTTTATATTTTTTCTTCTACTATAACGAAAGTACATTAGATTAATGATGAGTGATGGTAAGAAGGTAGGTGAAAATTCCAGTAGTGAGGTTGTTAACCTATTTCGAAGCTGTAGGGATCTTAGTGACATCGTACCTCTATATACACCACGAGCACTTTACTTAAAGCCAGTTGCAAAGATAAATGTTTCTGTTAATCTTCCTCAACTGAAAGTTCCAGGTAAAATGGTTAAAAATGATATATATTCAATTTTCATTTGTATTTTTGTTTAAAAGTTATATTTATATTTGCATCTAAATTTATTTGTAATTCTTGATTGAATTTTCGTCAAAATCTTTCATCTATATATACTTCATATTTATAATTTTTTTTTTTTTATATATGAATTATTTTTCGAAATCACATTTGCATATTTTAACCTCATGATTCTTTTAGGTTAATGGCAAATGCATTTATTAATAATATTGATTTCTGTGACAGGAAACATCATTATTGTTTTAAATTGTGTGCAAATCTATAATTATACACAATATTTTTAGCATAGTAGGTTTTTACAGAAAATTAACTGCGATATAAACAGGAAAAACAATATCAACATGGGAAGTAATGGAGAAGATTCGTGCCTTTATACTACCAGACGAGTTTGCATCTCTGAAGGTAGCCAAGAGTACATTGGAATTTATCAGATTGGAAGGAGACTTGCAAGACAGATGCAGACTGCAGCGTGTACTTGCAAGATTAGACTCTCAACGTTTAAATTTATCCGGATTTCCCAATGTGTTAAAAGTCCGTGCAGCAGAAGCAAAGGATGATTTTCCTACAAGGCATAGCTGGGATTCATATTTCAGAGATGCTAAACATATGAATGAATTAAAGCCTGGAGAAAGGCCAGATACTATACATATAACAGGTTTGCCTGTTAAATGGTTCACCGAGGATGGAGCAACAATGCCTAGTGAATCCTTGATTAACAAAATATTTAGAAAATGGGGAATACTTAGAAGAATAGATGTTCCTGCTGCTGATCCCTATAGATCTAGAATGCGTCTGGGCACAAATATAAATAAATTTAGTTATGAAGATGGCATATTTTTTGATGCTTACATTCAATATGTTGAATATATGGATTTTGTTAGAGCTATGGATGCATTGCGTGGCATGAAACTTCTTAAAAAAGAAGGAGACAAAGCATTTACGGCCGCTATTAAGGTGCGATTTCGATAAGAATTTTAATTTATAATTTATTATTTTAATATTAAATTAAAAAAATATCGTTTTAATTATATTATGCAGATTACGTTTGATAAAACAAAACATATGAGTGATAGTACTGTAGCACATAGAGAATTTGAAAGAAAACGTCTTATAGCACAGGATACATTAGCAGCAGAACGATTACGTAGAAAAGAAGAAGCTGAAGAGAAACGTCGTGAGGAACTAAAGTAATTAGCAATAATATTTATGGTCATAAATATAATTTCAAGTATATATAATAATTCGTACATTATTTTTATTAGGAAGAAAGAAGAGGCTGAAGCAATAGCTAAAGAAAATAGACGAAAAAAACGAGAAGAGAAACGAAAGCGTAAAGCTATAACTATATTTCGAAAGAAGGAAGAAGATAAAGTATCTATGAAAATTGCCAGAGAAGGGCAAAAATTAATAAAAGCACAAAGACAGCTTGAAAGCATTCGTCTTTTGGATGAATTATTTGATAGAATAAAGGTAAATATTAACGAAAGTTTTATTATAATAATAGTTTTTTTAATAATAATAAATTTGACTAAAATTCATTTTTTGTATTAAGATAAAAGTGGAGAATAATGAAATTAATATAGATGAGGTAACAAACATAGATGCAAAAAAGGAAGAGAAAAAGAATAATAAAGTAGATGGTACAATTGAAATATTAAGTTCAGAAGAAGATTCAAAAGATGGAAAAAAAGATAAAAAAATTAAAAAATTAAAGAAGAAAAAATCTAAAAAGGAAAAGAAGAAAAAAGTATTTATTTGTTATACTCTTTTCTAATTTTTATTTATTTATTTATTTATATTGAACAGTTTCATTTTCTTTTTTTTTTCTTTTTTATAGAAGAAACGAAAAAAGGGAAAAAATTCTGAAAATTCTGTAAGTCAAAGTGAAGAATCGGGTGAGGAGCAAACAAAAAAATTAAAAAGTGTTTTAAAACAAAATATTACATATCCATCATCATCAACAGGTGAGTATAAGCTGAAAAAAAAATTTATGCGAATCACTAAATATATTTATATTATTTTATCTTTTTCAGCACCTGCACCTTTAGAATCCCTTTCTTATCCACCGCTTTATCCACGTTTTCCACAACCATGGTATTACGATGCTACTTTACCTATGATTTACCCTAGTTTGCCAAGAGGTATGCCTAGGAGTGGTCGTTTCTTACGAGGAAGAGGTAGAGGATTTTCATGGCGTAATGCTGCAAATCATCGTACATTACATACGTTTAACCCTCATTTGTATAACGAGCAGTATTACAAGTACTTTGCTCATTTAGTAGGTCAGGATTATCGCGCTTTCGATTATAGAAGTTCACGGTCACGAAGTCGTAGTAGATCGAGATCAAGATCAAGATCGAGATCTAGGTCAAAATCACGATCGAAATCCACGAGATCAAGATCTCGTTCGAAATCAAGATCAAAATCACGGGACAAATCGAGATCGAAATCACGATCAAGATCGAAATTGAAAACTAGATCGAGATCTCGAAGTAGAAGACGAAGTAGAAGCAAAAGTAGATCACGTTCGAAAAAACGACGAGGAAGATCAAAGTCAAGATCGAAATCTGCAACAAGGATGAGATCTCGATCACGACGATCAAGATCAAAGAAAAGAACTCGTTCGAGAAGTCGTTCTAATTCTTGGAACAATAGCAAACATCGCTATAGACGTAGGCGCGAAAGATCGGTATCAAAGGTGAAGGTCACAAGAGCTAAATCTCGCAGTGGATCTCCTAAGAGAAGATCTCGTAGTAGTACATGGTCTATGCCTAAATCTCCCGGTAGAAGAAGTTGCTCCTGGTCAAAAAATGCGGATATCGTTAGCAACAAAACGGATACCGATAAATCGATATGTGCAACGGAGCAAAAAATTGGAAACAAAGAATTGTCACAAGCTTCTCATTTGGAGAATATAACTTCCGATTGATAAGAACCGAAGATAAGATCTAGATCTTCCATTTTATTTCTTTAATACTTTTACGTAAATGAAGCGTATTTATTAACGCTTTGTACAAAATCTGTATGAAATCTGTATGAATCCGTAATTATGTACTCGTAATTGTATATTCGCGTTCGTAGTAATTCTTTGATAAAAGGAGATATATATTTTTATTCTCAGACTGGCTCTTCCTGATTTTAGATGATTTCTTATAGTATAATCTATAGGAATGAAAATATGTAAGTGAATCACTTATACACGCGCAAAGTATTGCTAATGTTCGAATCCTGTGGATATTTGAACTCTGAATGTGTATTGTACATATTGTTATGAATGGTCAAAAAAATAATAATAGATAAGAATGCTGCATTTTTATCTCAAGATTAAGAATAAATATATAAACATTAACATATTAAATATGTATTGAATCATCCTTAAAATACTGCATATAGTAGTACACCGATATTTATTTTGGTAAATTATTTATTGATCCAAATATATATATATATATATGTATAATGAAATGTTATATAAATTAGTTTTAACTTTTTTTATTTTTCTTCAGGAAAGGTACAGGATGTATCGAAGTAAAAGACAATAAGATTCGACTTGCAAATTTTATTTGTTTTTCGGCATGAAAATGCATTGGTTCATAAACATTATTAGTCATTATTACTCCTATCCCTTCGTAAAGGATCGAAGATCGTTTTTTTTTTTTTTTTTTCTTTCTTAGCAGCGTTCCTCGAAAATACACGCTACGATTAAAGTTTTATCGACTGGTGCTTCATTTGATATTAATTAATTCGCCTATGATTAATAAGGTTTTTATTCTTTTTCTTTCTTTAACTTATTAGCGCCGTGGTTAGCACCTCGTGTACAAGTCCGCTCGACTCAAACACGAAAACTCGTTTCATTCATTTCTTTTCTTTCTTTTTTATTTTTCCTCTTTAAAAATATGTGCTACATTTTTTTTTGTTTGTTTCTTTGTCTTCTCATCGCTATGTTTAATTATATAATAATACGTATATATATATACACCTCGCATCGTTTTAATCGTTACTCGTATGTTTCGGAATAACAACACCAGTTTGTTCTATTCATTTTTTTTTCTTTTTTTTTTTTAGTATTACAATCTCGATACTCCATAATGATATTCAATCTAATGGAAGATTCTTCATCATTCGCTTGAACATCATTCACTTTATAAATGTTTTCTTCCTTTTTCCATTCTTCATTCAACGTTATTGGCATTACTCGTTTACACTGGTTTCTCTTTTTTTTCACCATTTTTTTTTCGTTTTTTTTTTTTTTTGTTTTCTTAAATCATCTACCGCTACGGTATCTTCGGAATTGATTAGATATTGACTACTTTCAAGATTCGTTGCGTGGGAATTGTTTTTAAATTTATTCATCGCGCGACGATTTTCACATTTTCACATTTTTTACATTTTATAAAATTCGCGAATTTGATAAAATTATAAATTCCATCCTCATTCTATAATCTCTTCTATAGAACGAGCGCTATCATCCGCGTTAATTGAATCGGTGATTAAGGGAATGAAGTAGAAATGGAATTATATAAATAAAAAATGAAATTATCGTAAATTTAATTAATAAAGTAAAATAATTTATATAAAAATAATTAGATAGACAATAATGATATGAAATATTATTTAATTTTAAATTTTACTTATAAAATTATAACATAAAATATTTTTTTTTTTTAATATTCGATAAATGCTAAATCAAATTCAGATACTTCGATTTTTTAGAAAAAAAAAAAAAAATTTCTGCAATTTGCCCTTCGTATCACCGATGCAATTTTTCTTTGAAATTTTTCAAGAAATTACTCTGCATCATTGCACGTTTCACGCCGTAACAGAGTACAACAGAGGTACCATTTTTTCTTTTTTTTTTTTATTCGTTCAATCGATCTCGTTCCATTCAGCACGATGTTACATTCTATATGTGAATCGTCCATTTTCCAATGGTGAAGCTTCTAAAATTTACTCAGTCATATAGTACTAGGTACAAAGAATCCTATGAAACACAATGGAAAATCGAACTCGTGGAAAAACAAATTTCGAAACAAAAGCCTAGAGTTTTTTTTTTTTGTTTTTTTGGAATACAGGCGGTGCGATCGTCTGTTTAAAATTTTTTTTTATTTTTATTTATTTATTTTTTTTATTTATTTTTCTCATTCACTCGATATTTAAATTTCGTTATTATTATATTTGGCTACAAAGTCGCTGGCCCTTTCAATTATCGCGTTTTTTTGCTAAGTTTTATTCTCTTCTAAAAAGTTTGTTTCTCTATCTAGCTCTCACTTTATTCTCCCGTCGCGATTGTTCGTTTATTTATTTTATTTTTTCTTTTTTTTTTTCTTTTCTTTTTTTTTTTTTTTACAATCGGTATCTCGTGTAACAACGGTATTTTGAACAAGTTTTTCGATAGAAAATTAGCAAGAAATATATAGATTTCTTCTCGGCTTCTCTAAATTACGGTGGACGCACCGAACATTTGGGAAATGAACGACCCAAAGATTTACAATTTTTTTTTTTTTTTTTTTTTTTTTTTGTTTCGCAGTTGAGCAAGCATTACATGCTTTTTCATCACCAGCCATCGTCCAATAATGTACAAGTGCTAACGCGACACCCTGTGGGTTACTTCTCTTTCGTTATCTATATAGAACTTTTCCGATGGGCTGTCACATTGAAAGGACACACATAAGATGTAGCCTGGTATTGAGAGTTCTACTTTGGAAAACTCCATATATTCACGGAAAAAAATGTAAAAGTGATGCCAAGTATTTCTTCTTCGTGTTATCTAACTCGAAAAGAATAAGAGATACGAATAAATTTTTATTTTTTTCTTTCTAAAAAAATGTATAATGTAGATGTTAAATTTATTTATCATGCTAAATTTTTTTTAATCAGAAAAGATTTTATGATTTTTTTACAATGATCAATGATAAATAAATTTAAAAATATTTTTAATTCATTATTGAATAAATAAAATTTTTATTCATTTTTATGAAAAATATGAATTTAAATTTTTGTTCTAATTTTTACAATCTAGACTAATGTTTTCCTTTTTATTAAATAAATAAGGTTTGAAAATACTTTTAATTTTATAGAATTATTTTTTTTTAGGACATAAATAAGTTTTTTCTATCCTATGTAATAAATGTAAATTCAAGTATATGTATTATTCCATAAATAAAATTTGACGAAGTAGTTTTACGTCTTTTCCATTCAATTGAATTTGAATTATAGAAACATTTTCGTTTTGTTTCAGTGATTTTCCATGCAAAGATTGTCCGGGAAGAAAAATCTTCGTGAACTTACATAATCAGCTTGTACAATTGCAACGTCAACGACACTCGCATTAGATTTACGAAAGCAATCGAATCGCATTGTGAATAAAAATGTTGTTCATCGACTAGTTGATTAAAACATCGACGCAGCTATTGTGAAAGCAAATTGTCTTGGATACTTTCTGAAAACGTCGATAACATGGTACGTGAAAGAAAATATTATAAATCGTGTCATAAAGTTTGATCAATTTGAGTAAATGCAATTTTCTAATAATATTAATATTATTTTTTATATATATATATACGTTTAGAAAGAAATTTTCAGGTATCTTTTCAATTTTATTTTACTTGTTAATTTGCTATTTTTCTATTTTTCTTTATTGTATATTAATAATGAACTTTTTTATAATAACGATTAGAACGATGAGGTATATGAAGTTAAAAGTTCATAAAACCGATTCGTTGTAAACAATTGAGCGACTGGTATAAATCTCTTTCAATGCACCATCCGTTCGATACATCAACTATCGATTATTAGAGCCTAACGTCGATCAATCAAAGATCGTTTTTAGTCTAAATAAAACTGCATTTATATCAATTATGACGAGGCGATTACCGAAATATTATTTTCAAGTCGGATACAAACAAGTTTTTTTGTTTGAATTTAACAAATGACGTGACGATGAGTATGCGTGATGAATGAACGTGATAATCATTAGTGAATTTTAAAATTCGTGAACAATATTCGTGAAACGAAAATTATTTAGTTCATTTCCATATTGCTTCATCTTTTGTGTCTCCTGTCAACATGTAATGTAAATAGTATAAGAGAAAATAGAGAAATAGGGAGAAAGAGATAGATAGATAGATAGATTAGATAGATTAGATAGATTAGATAGATGGATAGAGAGCTCATTAAAAAAGACTGTTTCCCTTTAACTCGTGGTCGCTAGATCATCCTATATAGATTAATACGTATTACGTTACTTAGTAATTTGTTGGTCATTTTATGTAACAGTTAGATGGCGACAGCCCGCTAGTTAATATTTGGTAAAGATCTTAATAAAGTGTTTGAGAGAGTTTAAAACTGTTTAAACGCTACCGTTATTCATCATAATAATCATAATAATCATCCGTAATAATAACAACAATAATAAATGACCAATATGTATCAATAACTCGTGGTAATTCTCGGTATATAAATCGTTAACGGAGAAATCGATTTCTCCGATTTATGTTTTTTATGTTCCATTTATCCTTCTCTTCTACCCCTCTTCCCACCTTCCCCCTTCTGTTTCCCTCCTCCCCCTCTTTTTTTATTTTCAAGACGATCGATCGCAATCATTTTGCGATTTTTCGATCCTCCGCGATATCACACTGTGATCTTGACGCGTGTCAAGCGTCAATATCTTACGTTGTTTCTCCCCCATTCCCCCTCCCCTCCATCTTCGAGTGCATTGCCAATCCGTCGGCCCATCGATCGAAAGTTTCGCTAATTAATCGTAACAGGAAGGAAGAAAGTATACGAGGGTCAACGTGGAAACAACTCTGTCTCTGTTCAACTACATTTATGTACAAAGATATAGTCCGATTATTAGCCTACGTTCCGATTACGCCTGATCTTTTTCTTTTTTTTCTTTCTTTCACAGCGCGATTTATGTATATGTGTACATGTGTATGTATGTGTGTGTGTGTTTCTTGGGTAGATTTCGTGTGCGCGTTTTTTTTCTTGTTCCTCTTTCATTTATTTTTTTCTTCTTTTTATTTTGTTTTTTTTTGTTTTTTTTTTTCATTTTTTTCGAATCACGACGCGTTTTCACGACTGTCAGCGTTGACGGGCACGAACGATTTTCACGGAATGAAGGCGGCAGTTACGCACTCCCCGTGCAGTATTGCGCAGTACATCGCAACCGAGTGCACAATCGGTTATTCTCATATTTTTCCGAGGTACACGAGAACGCGCTCCATTGTGTTATACGGTGCGCAGCGTTGAACATAGCGCGATTTTTATTTTTCCCAGGTAGCACAGGCTCGAAACGTCGATCGGTTGGAATAACGCAAGTTTTCTTTCTTTTTCTTTTTTTTTTTTTTTGAATAATTATTTTATCGATGTTCAATTCGAATTTAAAAATATTTTCTTTGCATCGTTTCTTTTTCAAAGATTTAGAATATTTTTCAATACGAGTTATATTTAAAATTTGGAATAGTTTCAATAAAGAAGAGAAATGCGATATATATATATATATTTTTCTATCAACGAAAAGAAAATATATTTTCTGTTTGCGTTATTCCATTCGATCAGTATCCAAAAATTTCGACACGCAAGGAATTATCATCAACGTCGCATCAACAACAGGGGAGAACCACCCTCAAAAATCTTCTCCCAGGGGATTCAATCACACTTTGCGCCCAATTATTCTCGAGCTTATCGAACGTACAAAATACATATGTACACATGTAAAATACACAACATTTAAACATTCACGAGACACTCTCGACGGGCGCAAAATTTGATGACGATCTCCTTCTCTCTTTTTTCTTTTTTTTTTTACACGTTCGTGTATGTCGGAGAACTTGCGCGCCCCTGAACACAAAAGCGTCCTCCTCGTTTCCTTAAAACGTACGTATATAAACTCTGCATGAAACAAAGGCCATAATACACGTTTCGATATATATATATATATATATACACTATATACTATAATATCGTGTATATTACATAATATAGTATACACATATTTACAGGTATAAACATACAAATCAATCTCGGCATATTTGCGACGGGGTAGGAGCACTTTGTCACTTTGAAAATATTTCGTGTTACTCTGACCAATACGATCGAAATAATTGTTCGAACGATTAATCCCTCGATTAAAGCGACATAAAAAATTTTCTATCTTTAGAGAAAAAGAAAGACTGGGATCCTTGTCGATCGTTCTCTTTTTTTTTTTTTTTTTTTAAACAGTACTCGTCAAGCTAGGCTATTCTCGTCAATATTGTTCAAAATAACGAAAATATTTCGGATGATGACAAAGATGAATTCGTCCTATATGCACACGCGGTATAGTTATTTGTGTGTATGAACGTATGAAGAAGAGTCATCGAATGAAACAACTTCACTCGGGCAATATATAGATCGCCGATTTAAAGTCCTTTTCATTGATTATCACGCTTGGACGATTCTTCTTTGTGTTTCTACTTTTCTTCTTCTTCTTCTTCTTCTTTTCTGTCCACTCTTCTCACGAAAAGGAACCTTTGTTATGAGGATATGTCTACCTGCTTCTCGCAAGAAATTCATTTCTATGATTCTTCTGCACCCTTTCTCTGTTCCCATTCTTTATTATCCTTCTGTTAACTCGATTATTGTTACGTATTTCAGATGTTAGGTCGTACGATTTTTTGGAGAGGTATTTCTCGTTGAAATAAAATCATGGAAGGATGATTGTGATCCTTCCTTATATTCTCGTCGGTAATGTGCAACGTAGTTCTCAAAAAAACATGTTAACGAATGATTGGACGAAGTAATAACGTTTCCTTCATTTTTCTCTGCGGCAGCTTGAAAAAATAAAACGACATTGGAGTTGTTTAAAGAATATCATTTGCTTCCAATGATGCTATGGTCACGATATGAACCCTCGTCTTCGCTTCGATTCTTTATCCGCTCCCCTCGATGCGTCTACTAGTAGGAGGCTGCTTCACGATTTACAATCTTATGCTCGCCATTCTAATTTTAATTCGATGCTCTTGATTTTGTAAGCGCGAAACAACCTCTCGAGAATTCTCAGTCGAAAATTCTCGGTTCTCAAGTTTTTTGGTCGAGTAGTGTATCTCGATCTTCGATCTTTTTATTAATAAGTATCGATATTGATTCTTGTATCGTTCCATTCCATCGAACCTGTCTCATACGTGTCCCGCATGACCAATGCGCCGTCTCGTCCATACAAGAGTCTGTGTTTCATACATTATAATAGAATCTCGGTCTCCTATCTGCCTAATGCATCAATAATATCGAGACTGCACGTGTATTTTTAATTTTTTTTCGTTTTTCTTTTATATATATATATATACATATATTTTTTTTCCTCTTAAACTTGGCGTCGTGGTCTTTCTGGCACTATAATGCACTTTTAAGAAATCTATATAAAAATATCGTGTGGAGTCGTCGTGTCCAGGAAAATATCGTTGAGCCGCGACAGAGAAGTAGAAAAAGAGAGGCAGAAATAGGAAGAAAAGATAGGCACGAATAGGAGAACAGAAGATGAAATAGAAGAGAAAGGAGGACATAACGTAGGATCTTGGGTCTAAGAAGAGGATAGGAACGTATCGGTTTGGAGAAAAGAGAGAGAAATTCTTCGTGGCCAGAAAGGAGGATAGAAGACGGAAAGGGGAATGAGAGAATGTTTTGTATCTTTTTTTTTCTTCTTTTTTTTTTTTTTGTTTCTTTGGTCCCGTTTCGCGTTTCGGAGTGGCCGCGAAACAACGCTTTCGAAATGAAACAATGACACGGACAAGACACACCAGGTCCCAATGTTTCAGCGGAAATGAATGCTCGATTACTTCTGAGAGCAGAGAGACGAGCCTTCCTTTTCCTTCCTATATTAACAAACAATCTTTTGTTCTTTCGCGAATGTAAAATGAATGTGTGCGCGTTTCTTCTTCTTCTTCTTCTTCTTCTCGTTGGAACAACGGCCAAGATTAGCCAAGCGATCCTTTTCTTTCCTCCTTCTTTCTTCCGCCCCCAAAAAAATCTCAGATCTTCCCTTCTGTAATTTTTTCCCCCCCAATTCGATTGATCTTATCGCTATTCCAATCTTCTTCTCCTCTTCATCCCTTTTCACACTCGTTTCTCCTCGGTACGTGCGTGTATGTATGTCGTCGCACTTGTATGTTTCTCGAAGGCGTGAACATCTTCGGGATTGATCACATTGGATAGAACGGATCTCTGGACACGGAGTGCCTCGAACAACGTAACAGCATCGCCGATAATCGCGCGAAATCAACAATATATTACGAAACAATGCGTCGCGGTATATCCATAATATAATAATAATAATTACGTGTCTTATGTATTTTTTTTGTAGGTATATCCTTGTTTCTGCGTGTCTTCGTACGATACATAGCGATGGAATAATTTTTAAAAATGATGAAGAAATAGCGCTCTCTCGAAACAAATTCTGGAGTGAGAAACGTAAACTATATTAATCAAAGGGAACAATATTAATTAAACGGTAAAAAGTTGTCAAACAAGAATTGGAAAATATATCAATATTTCAAAGTAACATGATTTTAAGGATTAAGAGCAACAAATTTCTTGTATCTGTTATACTAAATATTGCAAATACTTTTGTATTCCAAAATATTCCAACAATTCCATCGCTACGACCGATGATGTTACCATTCCTCCTCTGTATACATATTCATGTGTATAATGTGTACAGCTGATAAAAATCGAAGAAACGAATCGGCCACAAATCGCGTGACGCGATTAATTTCGACGACGCAGCTCGTTAACATGTCTTCCCTCGTTTTTTTTTAACCCCCCCCCGATCACGTACTCAACGTCAACGTTATAGCCTTAATTAAAACGTAATTAACTCGATTCGGGGACGCGAATGGGTCCGTTATCGAGAGATATCGCATTCAACTCGGTCGAACGTCACGCGATCGGAAATTCGGCCATTCCTCGATTGATCGACCGAGTGATAAGATCGAGATGGCGTGAATTTCCGCTGATGAACCCGCACAATTTTCACGGTCACGCGCAATGAATACACGCGAAGAAGGGCGTCTGCGCCTCTCGGTGTCGGTGAAAATTGTCACTTGAACAGGAAGTGGTAAGTTAGAATGTAGGATGGGCGAGGATAGTGTTGAGGGAAGTATTATTAAGAGTGAATTCAACGTTTTGTCAACAACTTTTTTTATTTTTTACACTACGTTACTATAAATTTTGTTTCTCTTCTTTTCTTTTTTTAATATAAATCAAAGATTTTATTGGGAAAGAAAAAATTGTTTTTGGTTTTTTTCCTTTATAAATATATTCTTGTTGAGTTCATCCTTACTCTAAATGACTCGTATGCGTAGTAGTTGAGAGAAGGAGATTTTTTTTTTTGTAGGTTTTATAGGAGTGATTGTGGTTATTTAGATACTTTGATACAAAATATTTCGAGGAACACTATGGTGTTTTTAAACTTTATTATATTCGTGTAACCTTTTTTTTTTTCTTTTTTTCTTTTTCTTTTACTATGTTTCAGGAGCTTCAATTTTATAAGAAATTTTAGCCGAGGGATGGATTAATGGCTAAGGATATTTCTTTTTTTGTCTATGAATTTTTATAAATTATTGAAGAGTATTTCTAATTTTAAATATTTCAAGGAACACTATGGTGCTTTATCCTTTATGCTGCTTAGTCATTTTTCTCTAATTTAGAAAAAAGAATTTTTTATTCTTCATTTTGTATTTTTTATGTTATTTATGGCGTATATATATATATATATATATATGTATGTATATAATAAATATAGCGTTGTTTGATCCTTCCAGTGAAGAACGTTAAATTTTAATGACACGAGGATTAAATTGAATTTCGCAGTGAATGGATATGCATGCGTTCAATCATAATAAAACGTCGTAGCATAAAGGTTGAGAAACGGAAGTTTGGGAATGGAGTATACAGAAATGTTGAAGGTTTTCTGTAAGATAACTTACGACTTCCTGTTTCAAGTGTCTTTTCATTCAGTCTCGTTACAAATTTCGTTCTCAAGTCGTACTTTTGTTCAAATAATCCTATCTGGTGATGGTTTCCATTGAGTTGGGCATGAATTAACCCAATTATACGATCTTACAAATATCAATTCTCTAAAATATTGAATCGAAAATAATACAATTCAAAGGAAACATATTTATTTCCATGACCAAAAATTTTCATATAACGTATTTAAAATTTTAATTTCGTTATTCGCAAATCTTCGATCTACGTTTCAAACATTTATCGCCATGATTATTGTTTTCTCGTAAAAAATTTATTTCGTCTTCTAACGAGAAAAATTGCTAACATATTTTCCTCGATTGAAAAAGAGGTGACGGAACACTTTCTGGATACTTTCCGGAACACTTCGAAAAATTTCTGAACACATCTGATAACAATTCTTTCTGACGCCAATGTTTTCAAATGTTTAAGAAGAAAAAAAAAAGAAAAGAAAAGAAAGAGAGAAAACTACATACACCAAAAACTCGTTTATGTTACGTTAGATCAAGATCGCTTTTTTCGAATTTTTTTATCAAATATATCTTCCGTTTTTTTTTTTTACCTCTCATTTAAGAAAAACAGACTACTTCCCTGTACCATCCCTTCGAAACAAGACCAAGTTACAGGGTCGCATCCCCTTTGAGCTGCATCATTTTCATCGGCAATAATTTTCGATAAAATCAATATTTACCATGGTTAGACCATCGTACGCTCACACTCACACACATACACATACACACGTACACACGTGTTCACCATCGTGCGTAGACCGTTTTATAAAAAAAAAAAAAATTTTTTTCCTCCCTCTCTCGTAGGTACGACCTTTGTACCCCATACACTTGATACACGCTAACAATATAATATCTTATGTAACCTACGGACGTTAAAGCAGATAAGATCACTTTGCGTTCTCCTTCCATGCAGACCATTCATCCATCGTTTGCTTCGTGGTCTCTCAACGATGGCCCCTCAAGCTCGTCCAGCGTAATTCGGGGGGAGGGTGCGGTGAAATTCTTTGTCCTCGAATAACCTTCATCCATTCTTCTTCTGATCGACCTGGTTCTTTTTTTCCTCTTCCCTTCGTGTTCACTTGTCTTTTAGAAAGTTATATCGCCAAGTACAATCACGAGATGGTATATACGCTACTGGTCTCTACTTAATATTAATAATACAAGAGTGAGGGAGTGAGGAGTGAATCGGAGGGGATAAAATTGGCCAATCTCAACGAAACATATTTCCCTCGAACAAACGGAACAATTCATTATGAATATCTCTCTTCGAGAGAGTTTTTTTTTTTTCCCCCTCCCCCTTTGGAGTATAAATACATTTTCAACGAGGGTTGATGAATTAATTATAACTTCACGCCACGATACGCCACCACGTGATTGTACTTAATAAACTTGCGACGTTATTATAATCACAGCTCCGAAAATAGTAAATATGTTTTTTTTTTTTTTTTTTCCCTCTATCAGCAGGAAACGAAGTAAGAATCAGCTCGCGGATAGGAGAAGATAGCGAGATAAGTGGAGCAGCGTGTGTGTTCGGAACGATTTCTCGTACGATTTTAAAAAAATTTGTTGTTTTGAAAATCTATCTTCGATTAGTGTGTCGATATCGTTTATTTTTCTAAAATATTTTTTGTAAAATATTTTCCACGCTATCTCTTCCATCCCCTCGCACGCGATCCGAAGCGGAAAACGAAAATTCGCGTAACGAACACAGTGTGCCGCGTATTTTATCTCTTTTCCTAATAACATTAATATTTTAATCTCCTTATAAACGCGTTCGAAAACGTTTTTTTTTTTTTCTTTTTTATTATTATTATTATTATTATTTCTGTGCGCTCGTCCAGCTCAAGAACCACTCTTGTTGTCCTCGTCGAGGGGAGACGTTCTCCACACGCACGTTTCCCTCGTAAATGTATAAAACACACCTTATTATATATCTGTCCCTTTTCTCCTTCTTCTTCTTCTTTTTCTTCTTCTTTTTTCCACCTGTTTTTTCCCTTTCGTATTTTTTCTCTTTTTTTCTTTTTTTTTTCTTTTTTTCTTTTTTTTCCTTAATTCACGAGGTATACAGAGATAAGATGGAGTTCGTGTGTGTGTGTGTGTGTCGAATATATATTTAAATATTAAGAAAAAAGTTTTCAGGCACGCAAGTTGGGCAGGGGAGCAGCTCGCAGCGATTTGGAAGAGGACGCTCGCGTCCGTGAGTCCCTCCCTCTCGTTCGTTCATTGTGTATTCGTTCTTTTTTTTTTAATCACCACGGAAACATTGGATCGATCTCCCTTCTATATGTACGTGTGCGTGTGTGTGTAAGTGTTGTGTACGAGTGTTTGAGTGTATGTTCGCGAGTGTACATAGAGTTCCCCTTTCACTAATTGTTTCTTTTTTGTTTCTCGGTAAGAAGACGCAGTCAATCGGGAAGAGGATTGGACCCGTTGTCGATGCTACAGCAAAACTTTCATTTTATCCGCGGCTATAAAAGTAGGCGAGTCGATTTCGAGTCGGCGATGGCTGAGAGACGGCTCGATTATTTGGCTCGGTGGAAATCGCTCGAAAGGAATCGTTGTTTAAATTCGCTACGAGAGATCCAGACATCGAAACGTTTTAATACACATCGTACACGGTGTCGTTTCTTGAGCTTTAGGCAGTCTACGAGTTGGGGTTACAACTCGTTAATTTCTCCGCTGGGTCTCTCTCTCCGCTCCGGTCAACTACGCTATACTTCGTGCTACGATACAGCATCCTTAAAATCGCGAAACTTGAACGAAAGGCTCTATTCTCGAAAATAGGTCTCTTAGCGCATGTTATAAATCGAATAACCGAAACGAATATATTAATTACACGAGAATGTCTAACAATTATGCACGTCGTAACCATCACAGCCAGGCCGACCTTAAAACTACCATCAACCGGATGCGAGACCTAAACTAGTTCGCGAACACTGGTCGAACGAAATTCGGCGCGAACCCGAATATGAACCCGAAGAAGAAGCTTCCTATCCCCGAGAGATAGTTCAACGGACAGACAGTTAGACAGAGATTCACGGAGAAAGAAAGTGAAGCAGAGATAGAGATAGAGAGATATAGAAAGGAAAAGAGAAAGAAGAGACTCGGAGAACCAATTAATCGCGGCGAAAGGGACTCGATGGTACGCGAGCGTCGTTCAGGGGCACGGAGACGTTCACGTGTCCCGTGCCCCTTTTTAATACGAGTGCTGCGGCTGCAAAGACGAGACTCAGCTGTGTGGAGATGTGTCCGACCCCTGACTGTTGCCCAGCCCTCCCATCCCAGATTGCGAGGTGAGCCTGGTGGCCGACTGCGAGGTCGTGGTCGTGGCCACCGTGGAATGTGCCAGACTGTGATGCCTTCCTGTCTCGGGCACCAAGTGTGGCGTACGACTCGAGACTGGCGGCAGGATCGAATTGGCCGGCCAAGGGTGAAGGGACGTGGTGCTGGGCGCGCTTGGCACGCTCCTCGAGTGTGGCAGCGAGTTCGACAGATTGGCCAGAGGGTGATGGGCGGAAACGGAGATGCCCATCGTCAGGCTGTTCCCGGTTGATGCACCGCCGCCACCGCCGCCGCCGCCGCCGCCGCCGCCGCCGCCGCCCGTCGACGACATCGCGACAGCTGTGTCGGGGTGAAGGAAGTTCCGCCTCTGCTCCATACGCTCGGCGTGCTGGGCCAGACACCTGGTCAACTCCTCGGGCAGCAGCTCGAGCTGAGCCTGCAGCCCGGTCAGTTTCTCTTCCAGGTTCATCAGCCGATCCTCCATGCCCCCCAGACGTTCCTCCAGTGCGTCCTGACGCGTGCTCATGTCCGACACGATCTCGTACACCGTGTTCTGCGTCTGTTCGGGGGAACGATTAAGCCATTAGGTTTGTATCATAGTTATAGAAATATATATATGGATTGAATATGAGAATGCAGGAAACTAGATCGATAACGTTTTAAAAATTGTGTTTCATACGATTTATATACATTGCGTTTTATTTGGGGAATGATTTGGGGAAGGTTAGGTTATTTAGATTGTAAGATTATTATGAGATTTTGGTATCGTTGAAGAAGGAGATTAGATTTGTTTGATAACATTTTAACGATATTTTGTTTCTAATTAATCTAAGGTGAATATTAATTTCTGAATTTTAAAAAAATGATTTCCATCAACGAACTTTTCATCTCGTATCACATTATAAGGTGAAGCGTGATTTTAAAATTATGAAGCAATATCGATCGAAAGTTGGAAAAGATAAGTTTTGTTCTTTTTAAGTTTAACATTGAGAATATTGGCTTTGCTACGAATCCATAGAGAAAAACCAGTTGAACGACCAGTTGAGCGATCAGAATAACAGGCATTCGCAGGACTCGCGATGTAGCGAACAATTGAAAAGTTGCATGAATGGAGGATTAACGAACAACAAGTTGGAATAGATTGTATCGTTACGAGGCAACGGGAAACAATGTTTTTCACGGTGGAGGATAGAGATCGTGAAAAGGAAGAGTTTGTTGGCACAAAAGGTGGCAGACCGATGGAATCCATGGACGAGGAGAGCGGGGCCAAGGAAGTTTAATTGAATTCTAAGTTACTTGCGTGCTGGTACCTTGGCCATATCCGTGATGGTGTTGGCATTGTCCATTAATTTTCGCTGATCCATTTTGACTTTCCTCAGCCTGAAAAGTTGGTGCACGCGAGGATTATAATCGTTCCCTGTTATAATGGGGGAATGCCAATCAAAATATGTCGCGTGTACGTCGACTTACGCGTATATAGCCAATAGAAATTTCCGCTGATGCGTTCGAACACGTCCCGGATTGACACGCTTCACCAGCCGAGTGTGCTTGTAAATTAGCCACGTCTCGCGTAACACGTTCGCTGCAGCGTTCTTCAACTGGAACAGAACAGATCTCGTTACTCGTGTTTGACGAATAGGTATGAATTTAATGCCTTGGTATTCGATTTTGGTAGATTTATGGGAAATTATATTCATTTTTCAAAATAATTTCCATTCCATTCTCCGTAAATGATAATCATTCGTTTCGTTTTATTGCCTCGTTGAATCAATGTGAACGTTTATTGTGAAATATCGAAAGATCGATACAGATATCGATGAACGGAATGGAAATCGTTGCTGCAAAAATATTATCATAGATTAATATACGAAGAAAGAAAAAAATGATTTTAATTCTTATTCTAATTTTATTTTAGCATTGGTCGAAAATTGCTGATCTTAACCTATATTCGATGTTCGACTACAATTGACTTGTACTACTTATCCAGCCACGACGAGCTAATACTATTTGCCATAGTCATAATTCTTTTAATCGTTCGCATAGTACATTACACGATTTATATATTGCACGATTTAAATGATCCATGGAATTCGAATGAAATTAAAATTGATTAAATTTCTAATTGCCACCGATATATTTTATCTCTGTCGAAATTAAAAAAATAGAGGCTCGTAAAAAGAACGGTGTACACTTTCTGAAACCAATTTCACTCGTCGTTAATTGGAGAAGAATTCCAATTTCTCGAATTCGCGATAAAATAGGTTGGCAATTTCGAACGTCCAATAATCGTTTGAAGAAGTTATTTATCTCAACTAATGGCGAAACTAGCAACCAGTTATCGCGAAAACAATGGTTCCACGTATACTTGGAACACGAATTTCGAATTTTAAATCGTGAATTTTCCCTTCAGCTGAATTGACAGACACGTAACCATCCTTATTGCCGTTACTCTTTCGATTTAAACGTATCACCAAGTTAGTCGTAATTCATCGATCGCGATGAAGTTTCCGATCGAGAGTCAAATACTGACGTCTGTCGTTCACATGCTGCTTCTCGACTGCGACGAAATTGAATACTTCATAAACGGGATATTGGCTCGTCCAGATCTCAAAATCTCGCCCAAAAACTCGAAAACGTTCAATCCATCGATTATATTGACATGGACGAAATATCTTCCCTCCTTCCCTTCGAAGGGAGAAAAGCGGATCGATCATACAGGTTATGTCGAAAAAGAGGTCTGGTTTCTGACCTCCGTCATTTTTCTTTCTCTTCTTCATTTTTCACGTCTATCTTCTCGAATGGCTGGCAAGCAAGGTCGAATGCAGTCTTTGCCTTTTAAGCTGCGATTTCCTGTGCACGAGGAACGTCGTGCCGACCGATCGATCGCGATGCTCCGACCATCAAGAATGGACAGAAATGACAATGACACATTAGGCGAGTTTCGCGTCCAACTAGGAAACACGAGACTCTCTTGTTGGCAGACATTCGTATCGTTGGTCGACGAATCGTATTCTAACGTTGAATTTTTACTTCGAATAAAGGATAAGAAGATAAAAGGAATAAATTTGACGTATTGGTGATGTACGGGGTAATCGGTTTCATCGTAAGTCAAATTTATTTCTTATTCTTTCATTTTTTATTCGAAATTTTCCATTTTCACAAGGATGGAATAAACACAGCGGATGGATATTAGTTCGATTAAGATCGGTGTTAATGAGAAAATGTCAAGTGTAGTTTGTTCTAATCGCTTGTTCATCATCTAGTGAAGGTAAGATAAGATGAAATTAATTGTCATTTGAAGAATATTTTATTTTAGAAGAATTCTTTCAAACAATCATAATATAATTCATAATTAATAATGAATTAAATTAGATTTAACGAGAGTGAAAAATTTAAATTGATTAAATGATAAAACGAATGGACGATTAATACGAAGGATAAACAATCAAATAACGAATAAAATTTCAACGTTAATTGTTCGTTAAATACGAGCTCGATGGCACAAAAGCCACAACATCAATTGTATCTTGCCAACGATAATAACGGCCAACACATTCTTGTCTTCGGATTATTATTCAACGTTGGAGAAAGCACCGAGACACGTACTTAACGTCTAGGAGAACAATCCCACGCAAGATGTACGAGCAGATTGCGTCTTACCCTTTTCGTTAATTGCGTATCCATCATAAAGTTGTGAACGTGCTTCTCCGCCCTGGTGAGTTCGAGCTTCCGGGAAACAACCGCCACAAGCAAGGCCGTGCATCCGGCGCCCTAAAAACACCGTCAAACGTATCTGTGAACTGGAAACTATTCATTCTACGTTTAATTGCGAAACTAGCATCTCTAATTATTACAAATTAATTTAACTAAATCTTCGTAGCCTCTATTTAAGAGGAAATAATAAGGGATAAACAAAAGGCAGAATATGTATATATATTTTATTGATTTTTATTATTATATTTATGAATTAATGAAAGTTTTTTCAAAAATTTGGAAAATTTTTTTAAATTAAAATTAAAATATCCGAAGAATAAGCAAAGAAGAATATTTGTTGCAAAATAAAATATTTGATACATTTAAATATAAGATTGTGTCAAATAGATTGGAAAGATAGATTCGATAATTATTTTTAGATTTATTATTTAACAATAATCGAAATATTTGTGTAATTGTATAAATAATTATTTCACATCGATAATTAATTTTCCACAATGGAAAATAGGTTTAAATCTCAATCAGGAAATTAGCATGCTACTCCATCATTTGCCAATATAAATCTTCTATTAAATATATTTCCTTCATTCTCTCACCGTCGTTAAATTCAAAGTTATATTATATATATATTAATTTCTTATATTCTTTCTTTCAGGACAATTTCATAGCGCCATATATTCAGTATTAAAAAAAAACTACTCTCAGAAAATTACTTGGGAGTGGGCGACGTATTTCTACCGCGGAATTTCATCGGATGCAAAAAAAAAAAAAAAAGGTTCAAAGTAAACCGAGTTTTAAAAAGTCTTTCCCTCGAGCATTTCGTCACTATTCGCTAACTAAAGCCAATAGTAACATTCGATGGATTTTTTTTTTTTTTTTTTTTTTATCCAATAGAAAGTTTCCGAAGCGACTGATTCTCGAGCCAAGGAAAACTTCTTTGTGAAACAGATTTTACACACGTAAGTGGATGAAATTTCACGACTCATCGGATGTCACGTGTCTCACGTTCGAAGCTACTTTCCGCCAAAGTTTATTTTACGTCGCGAAAGAAGATATTCATCCCTCTGTGCTCTGTGCTAAAAATTTTTGCCAGGTCGTTTCTCGAATAAGATATTCAAAACGAGATTTTTTTTATTTTTATTAAATTTATATGTTCACAATTTGGAATTATATCTGATTGACTCGATTTTATTAGATTAATCTAATATTTTTCTCGGTATCAGGGGAATTAGTCGATGAAATAGAATCGTAGTTTGATCGATTCTCATAAAAGATAATTCTTCTGAATTTTTTCGAATCACAATTCCTTTTGAAATGATCAAGAGAGTTCTCTTCTGTGTTAATATTGTTAATTAATCATAGTAAAAAAAATAAAAATTGCAAATTCTTGCAGAAAAATTTCAATCAAAAATCACTTGAAACCATCATCCACTTAAGAATCACGAAAATCAGAAATCAAAATTTCTAAATTTCATAAAAAAAATCAATTTATGATAATTATTTTCCAAACACTGCTTTCTATGAATACAGATTAGCTGTATAATTGTCTTTGAACCAGATTAATTCGGAAGAATCATCCATTACGAGAATCAAAGCGATAAATGCGAGCATTTCTGGATTATCTGGCGGACGGATACGTTTGTCACAGGAAATTTCATGGAAAATTGACCATAACGATCAAATTGATTAACGATTCGCAGGTTACGAGGCTTCGAAATAGGTGAATTAGTATTGGACACGGAGTGCAGTAACAATAAGGAACCAGTCGCATTTCCAATGGAGAGATTAGAGCCGGTGTCGCGTTTATTGTCACGAAGTGTCGTTTCGAATGCATCGTAACTACACTTGGCGCGATGCTGCGATCGATAATACACGGTTTTCCCCTCTGTATCGTCGAAACCTACTGAATTTTCTATCGGATCTATTTCGAGAAAGGATTTACTGATTTATCTTCTTAACGCAATTGTCATGAAAGATTCAAAATTAAATTTTAATTCTATTAAATTCGAATAATCGAGTTTTTTGTGTACATATATAATAAAATTGGCGAGGAATACAAGTTTGCACAAAAAATTGTCAAAAAAATTGTTAGGACCAAATATGTAAAGATTTATATTTTCAATGATCGAGTGAAAATTTCTACGCGTTAAATTCATTGTTCAAAAATAAAATAGCGAAAGATTTTGGGGACAAAAATGTATAATAAATATAATTTTTTTTTTTTTTCGAATTTTCGTGTCCAAGGAATACGAAAGGTGCATGCAAGTCACGCAAGAATTTCTGTATTAAACGTTGCATCTTAACCTTACCATTATTCCAGTGGAAACGGCTATACCTCGACCGCAATACGTGTTGGGCACGATGTCACCGAAACCGACGCTCAGAAACGTGATAGCAATGAGCCACATAGCATTAAGGAGATTCGCGTGCTCCTCGTCGTGAAACCTGCCGCCGTACAACGGAAAACAGGATAAAATATTAGTTGATATCCAACAGGCTGTTATCGAGATACAGGTAAGCCTATAAATTTCTTAACGAGATTTTGTTAAAAAATAATTAACCGAGTGTGCGCAGAATACTTCCTCTGTCTGATTAAATGGAATCTCTTTGAGAAAACTCGTTTAATAATTCTTCAAATAAAAATTTATTTAGATAAGATAGTGGATAATGGACAAGAGTAAATTGAATAATTTGAATAATTTTTTTAAGTTTTGTTCTTTTGTTAATGGGCAGACAGTCGTTGTTTTAAAAAACATATTTTTCAACTTGAGCAAAGTTGAATTAATGCAGATTGCGTACAACGAGAAACATATAATAGCCGTGAAAGTTGTAGTAATTATTAAAGTCCCGCAAGAGAACATTTGCGAGCAACGTCTGACCACAGATGGTCTTAATCTACTTTCTCTTACGTCTGTTTCTTCCAGTTGCTTGATAAATTGTAAACTTTCCTCCTTGTAATTTTCTCTCATTTCAACATACATTTACAATTCGTAGAAACATCGATACGCCTCAATATTTTCATACATTCAAGTTAATTGTTTAATCCAGATGATGCACACGCTCGATATGCATCGCGAGTGCAAAAATTTCGATTAAAAAGTGAGATTGCACGAGATCGCATCGCAACTTGCACACAGAATATTTGCAAAGTCGATAACGAGTCCACGAGTTGTTGTCTCACTTTGAGTTCCGTTCGATTCGTAATAAATGCGTGCACCGTGTAACAAGAGCTCTTTCTTTCACGTCTAGCCAGCGAAATTCATTATTGGAAATCGTTAAAACCAGCTGAAACATTGAAATAACACTCGTGCAGACTAATAATCCTGCTCGTTAAATCGAGCCTAATAGGGCTGATAGTGTTGCAGGAGATTCCTTTTAGGGCGAGAGATCTCTTTTACGGTTCGTCAGAAGATCTTGTTGATTTTGTCCGAATCGAATTCTCCCGGGCTCTCGATATTCGATACCTCGATTCTGTTTGATATATCACGGTTCGTTGCATTTCGTCCTTTCCTTCGTTCGTCCTTGTACCGCCGTTAATTTATTCATTGGATCATTTTTTTCGAAGAATAATAAAAGGAAGTTTTTATTGTGATGTCATCATATTTAAGTTCGTGATAAATTTAATCAAGTTTTAATTAGAGATTCAATTAACGTTTAATAATTTCAATCTGTTTAGGGAGAACGTTTAGGGAGAACATTTTTACAATTTTATCTTAATTTCTGTTATAGATATTTTAAAACCTAATATATTTTCAATCCGTATAATAGCCTATCTGTTCCGTTTAACGGATGTCTTTTCTTTCTTTCCAATTTTTCAAATTCTCGCTGTCCGCGATTTTTCCAGATTACCCAACGAGTAACGAGTTTAAACGCCATTAAAAGTAATCCCGGCCGTTTCGTTTTATCAATTGATGCAACCTTTTTCAATTAGCTGTCGGTATTAAGGCTTGTAATTCAGTTACATCGCGCGGTGTTTCCGCTGAAAGTGCGGCTTCCACTCGAAATAATTGAAACGATCGCACGAAAAATGGTGGAACTCTGGACGGAATTTTCGAAAATGACCCAACTTCTGACTTCTCAATAAATCGAGAAAGGAAATGAACTTGAACGGTTGAAAGGTTCTTCTTGAAAAGTTTTCTACCAAAAAAGGTTAGGGACGTGAATCGAATCTCTATTAAGATAAAATGCAATCGTAAATTGTGAAACGAATTAAATAATATAAACGAATCAATCTTTCTTAATCACATTTTTGATAATTTTTTTCCATAATCTCGGCATTAATCTTCATACCAGAATATTAAATCTTATCACGTTTCTTTTCTTTTTTTTCAATCTCGAGGGAAAAGGACACTTTTGATAACTCCTTTTTATTTCTTTTTGCTTGTATATCTCGGCATTAAAGGTTTCATATCGCTATCAAATGCCTCCAACAATATTAAATCCCCTCGCCACCTCGTTCATAAAATAAAAATTATTCGAGGAATAATATATCATTTGGGAAAGTCAAGAATCATCCATAAAAACACGACGATAAAGGCGTGTAATCTAGCGGCTTAAAAAAAAAATAAAGGGATAATCCTCGAAGGCTCGAAAAAAGGTGGTGGGCTATTGGCCGTAACGTCTCACATCGTTAAAAGCATGGAAGGGCGTTAAAGGTGGTAAAGATAAGACAGTTGATATCGTAAAACGAGGTGGTGGAAACGGAGGATTACCCTGGAAAAGAAATGATAATATTGTAGTTTGAGATTCAAAAATCTCCTATTTGAAGAGTAATCGATCCAATCCCTCTAATGTGCGAAAATAGTAAGCACGATATTTAATTATAATTTTAAAAGGAAATTCAAAGAAAAATTACTTTTATTTGTTTCTTGTTTCAATCAAATAATAATTTAATTGTAAAAAGTTTGAATATCAATTTCGAATCTAATAGCTCGTGTCTTCCTCCTCGATGTTCTTGGAAATTTTACAACGACTGTTCTTGATAAAATACGAAATGCGAATATATCGCTATTCTCCATGCACGGAAATAAGGAGGTGCCGGGAGTTTCCGGTTGAGTTCTTTTCACACGCGAATCGCTTGCTCTCGAGGGAAGCATTCCTTTCCCTCGAGAGAGTGCACGTTCGAACTTCGTGTCTAAAATTCTAATTTCGAGAGAAACTGGGGCTTTGGGGAAACGGAACAACCGGAAATGAAGGAATAAGCATCGAATGATAGCGATGGTTAGACGAAAATGTTGTTTAATTTCTCTTCTGAGAAAAATTTAATAAACAAATATACATCATTTATTCCCTTGGGATCATAAGATTTTCCAATTTCAATTGTTTCTCCAATTTTCAAGAAATATTCAACTTAATTTAAATTTAGAAAGTAAATTTATTCAATATAATTCTTTAAACAAACAAATTCACAATTGACTTTAACCACGACTTTTCCAACAGATTTTAACTCAATCCAACTTAACTTGTTGTTCCTCGACCACACAAATTTTCCTCTTACACGCTCCTATAAATCTTCAAAAGATCCTAACCTAAAGGATAATTAGAAAGAATCTCTCTCTTTCTCTCTCTCTCTTTCATGGCGTGGACTTTGAAAAGAGCTTCGACAATACGTACGTGGACGAAACGTACTCCTCCTTTTCTAACGCATGGACACCGAGATAGCGAGAGAAAGAGAAAAGAATGGTGGTCTTATTTAATGGCGGAGGGGCGAAAAGGGTGTATTCATCGGTGAGGGAGAAAAAGAGGGAGAGGCGGGCGAGAGCTTTTGTCGGAAGGGAGCAAAAGAGGGAGAAAAGGGGAAAAATGTGCAGGGTTCGCGCTTGGCCGCGCGAAAGATGGGCCGGGAATCTTATATATTGGCCCCGAAGATTGATCGTTTCGATGGCCTTTACGATTCCCTAAATCGGCTCCGCTATTTACAAGAGAATTTAATTATAGGAGGGCCCGGCAATCTCGACGCCCGCAGTAAATCCTTCATTGTCGTTTTAACAACCGCCCCCACGTTCCATTCTCTTCGCCTCTTCGAACATTGATCTCGTCACAAGGATCTACGTGTTTGCCCCGTGTTTATCGCACGAGATCGAGGGATGTTCGTGCATTATTTATAGATGGCCGAAGTGTGCGGTGAAATCTGTTTATTGATTAATTAACTCGTGCACTTGTTATTGACTCTTGTCTTTAATGGATTAATGGTTAACGTTAATATAGTTAAAATGCTTTATCTTATCTTGTCTATAACTTTTCTAGGTATCGTCAATTCATCGTTTGATAATTAATTATGTTATTTGGTGGATTAATTTGTACGATTAAAATAATTCGATTCGATTCTTTTGTTTCTTATTTCATTGAATGTTTGGAACTCATTTCGAGAAATGTTTTGTAAATATTTTTTAGAAGTATTATCGTGTGACATTTTATATGCAATCAAAATTAAAATTAGAATATTATAAATTTATTAACAAGTTATATAAAGATTTGATATAGATATTGAATTTATCGCAAATTTAATTCACATTGCAATTGTTGATTCTTTTTTAATATTAATTAACTTGTTTCATTCATTACAAATCTTTTTTTCTCTTATATCCCATAATTAACAATCTAAAATTGTTTTTCTCTGACTAATTTTCCATTCCAATATCTATTAAACCAATTATTTAATTTTTATTTTAAATATTAACTCGTTAATAATTATTTAACGAGTTTAAAATATTTGTATTACGTTAAAAGTAATAATCTTTGTAGAAATTGATGATAAATATTTATTAATTTCTTTAACGTCGAGGCATTTCTTACCTCTCGCACTGGCGTAACGTCCACGAGGCGATGATCCATAACGAGACCATGAAGACTAGCAACACGGTGCCCGGGCAGATGGTCATCAGTGTCTTAAGGACGAATCTGGTGTTGAAGTTAATACGATTCAAGGCCCCTATGCTGCGCGACGACGCGTCGGTGAACAGCTTCGAGTGGAGCAGCATAACGCGACAGATGAGGTAGAGTCTGAAGAACATCGGCAGCGAGAGGGTGACGTCGTACGGCACCCACGTCGAGCCGAAGTCACCGCCCTTGTTCGCCAGCTTGGTCGTCCACAGGAAGTAATACTCCCCTGGGATCGGGTGGATCGCACAGATTAACAACTCGAGCGAAATCTGCGCGATCCTCTGCCAGGTCATCGCGATCCGCCAATCGTCCGCGCAGTTATCGATCATGAACAACTGTTGGCAGAAAATTCCTTGATCCATTATTCGCGAAGAAGATGATTTTGAAGACCGTAATGATAAAATTAAATCTCTCTTAGACTAGATATTAAGAATTTTCAAATTTCCAAGAAGTTAGAAAAATAAAATTTCAATCCTCGATACAAATATCATAATAATGGTTTCAAAATATAGATATAAAAATTGGAAAGTTCAATTTAGAAATTTTAATTGAAAAGATTAAAATTATTTTACATCAGAGTTACAAAGTTTTCGTCGAACGTTTTAAAACGTTGGGGAAAGGAAAGAGAAATGAAGAAAAAAGTGTTGAATTTATTACATGTAACCATCAATAAATCATCTCGACATCTTATTCCCGCGTCGATGAGACGCCACTTTGACACATTCTGATATGGGATTACTTAACGCTGCGATACAAAAATGCGCGGGGAAGCATAGATAAGTTGCATTTATTTGCACGAACTTCCTGCTATCGTGCTTTTCGTTTCAAATGGTTTCAAACCGTGGTTAACCTTGTATCCTTTCACGATTCCACGATATCGCTCGGCATGTCGAACAACATCGCTCGATAGAATAAATAATTTAACCCCGTCGTTATTTTTCTATTCCTCTCCGAGGGATAGGGAATTTGTGGGTAAATGGGTAAATGGCGTTTTGCGAGCGCAAACGATATTTCATCGTCAAGGTTAAGCGCGTCGCAAAGATCGAAAGTGTACTTTTAAGAGAGCGAAACGCGGTGAAATATGCATAAAAATGGTTCATTGTCGGAGTGGGAATTACTTTTTTTGCAGTCGAAGAGATGAGATTTCCGCTTTTAAACATTTAAAACTGTATTATGTATAAAAGGATATATTAAAGGAGTAAAATTGAATTATTGTTTTATACAAAATAAAAGAAAATTCTTTTGTTCTTTTTTTCCTTCTTTTTTTTTTTTTTTTTTTTTTTTACGTGAAAAATAGATTACTCTTCACTCTAAGCGTTAATACCCGGGCTTGATACCTCGTGCTTTTAATATTTTTTATTTCTTTCGCCTTCCAAATTTTTTTCTGATGCTCCTTTTAAAAAAGAATCGATGATCGGAAAGAATCGGAGATATCTATCGATGATACATCCGTTTCGTTTTATTCATTAGGTAAATTTGTTAATTAATCAATTGCAATTATGCACTCGAATTGCGAATAATTTCTGCGATTATAATTTATCGAATATAAATCAACGAGATAAAATATTTGTATCTATCTATTCTTCGTATAATTGAATTTCTCGTATCTCTCTCGTTTATTATACAATTTCCCTATTAACCATTAAATATAAATCACAATATGAGTGTGACTTTTAACAGAAGAAACAATTTATTGTAACGCACAATATTCTCGTTATAATTTATTATCGTCAAAGATTAATATCGTTTAAAATCGATATCGATTGTTGATATCGAGAATAATTTAAACAGGAGATTCAAAAAATAGGAAAGAAAGAAAAAAGAAAAAGAATTTTCTCGCTCGATCTAGCGAACTAAAAAAAAAACAGATTTCATTGGAGAGCAAAAGAGTTGTTGAAACAACCATCGTAAAGTCTGCGAAATATCGTTGATAACATTTTTCACATCGACTCTTGTGTTTTACGAGATAATTCGTTTATGGGATCCAGAAATCCCGCAACTACCTTTCTTTTGGTTTTGTATCGATAAAACGAATTACGACGGTTGGTGGAAGAGATTGTAGCAAGGTTGGGCCGATGATGGAAGACGAGTATTTCAGCTCTTTTTGCGGTTGGATTCAACTCTTGGCACTGGGAGTGTGTTCTGCATTTTACGGTCAATTTGTGGCACGATACTGGTTTAGTATCATCGCGTAGAATGCTTCAAGCCTTTGCCACTCTGCTGTTTTGTACCACCAAATGGTACAAACAGTTGCAGTTTATTACATCGATGTCTGTAAAAGCATAAAACGATGATAAACAAAAGAAGCAATTTATTCGTTAATTATTCCTGGCTTTGTCAGAAAGATAAAAATCATGAGATAATTCTTTTTACATGCATGTACAAATGTATTATAATTTAATTATTGAACACTGAATTTAATGTAAGCGAACTAGTTGCATACTGCTTCGTGCAATATGAAATTAAATAAATTTAAATTTGTACAATATTAAATACAAAAGTTTTCGTGAGAAGAAATTAAAATTTTGTGATCGAAATTCAGAAGAGAGAAAAAATTATATTGAAATTGAAATTATTTTTCGATTCATCCCAATATCTCAATCGAGATATATTTAAGACAGCGTGAAGATTATGAATGGATCCACGATCTGATCTACATTTCTTTTCTGGAAATTCTAGAAATTGCATTTGTCACTTGTCTGGAGTTTGAAATAAATCACTAACACGAGAAATTGATTTCAAAGTTGTAATAAGTGTTTGAATATAAAAATCCACAATTTACCAATTTTCTCCGCAAAAAATAAATTTCTTCCCTGTTTGCATTTGATTGAAATATTCGAGTAGACATTTTTTACTGCTCTCGATAATTAATATCAAACTCCTCGTATAATCTCGATTAACGTAACAACTTTGTCGGCCCCCGAATTTCGAGACACGAAATAAAAAATCCAGATCTCAAAGGGGAAAAAATAGAACTAATCTTTGTACCGATCTATCTTTATCATTGAGAAATCATCATCGCATGAGCGAATTCTGTACCATTGGGACCATCGTTCAAAGGGAAGAGATTAATCTCCCTCTGCATTCAATCGAACGAATCTATTAATCGTCGTCAACTTCTCTCTTCGTTCTATTGTTATCCCCCTCCCCCATTCGTTAGTCAAACGACGAACACTTGTCGCCAGTTAACATCTCTATTCAATTATATGCAATTGAAAACCATAGTTTAGATCATAATAATCTTCCAACGTTTTAAACATTATTCTATCTTCTAGTCAAATTTTTAATACCATCATATTGTTTGAAATAATAATAATAATTCGAACTCCCTCACCTCAACTGAAATTATTTGACAATAATTTTTTCATGAATTTTAATCTCCTCAAATTGTTTCAATTACATTTCCTACAGAATTAAACGGGGGAAAAATTCAATTCGTTCGTTCGCAGCGTGCAAAGAGCGAAACAGGGGAACGCAAAAAAACTGAGACAAAAGGGATGAGACGGGAAGTGGTGGCCGCGAATCGAAAATCAATAAATTCGAGCGGCGCTACGCCACGGGACAACGATGCATCACGATTTCTAGAGGGATTGCTACGTCGATCAACGCGCCCCTCGAGGACAACCCTTTCGTTTCGCCGAGCAGTCAGGTGATCCCGGCAAATCTGCGCATGCAAATCGTTGATAAACGACAATCAACAGGTGCTGAAAGGTCAACGGGCCGTTAGGCTCGAATCCAACCGTTCGCCTCCACGAATACGCGGATCTTGTTCTCATTCGTTTACAGGAGGATTTCTGAGCATGTTTTCTCTCGCTTAAAATTAGACCTTCTCTCCCTTACTCCCTATTTGTCGCGCACTCTCTCTCTCTCTCTCTGTCTGTCTATGTGTGAAAATGTTCATTGAGAACTGACGGGTAGCACACCATACGTGACTTGCGTCTGTCAATAGTTTAACACTCGTGTTGATAGAATGGGTGTTACTCATGTTTGCCAACTGGTTTGCGAGCTTTGCAAGTATTAAAGGGATTCTTTGTTCGAAGAGGATTGTTTGTCGATGAAGAGTAATTGGATATTGATAATAATGTGATGCGATCCTCATTCGAATCTCCTATTTTTTTTCTCGAATTTGATCTTTGATTAATTCGATTCTTGCCTCTTCATTGGGAATCGATCGATCATTCTTCTTTCATTTGCTCAACATACAAATATTATTTTCATATTTTATTTCACATAGAAGAAAAGAAATGAATCAACTTCGTTTTAAGTTTCTAAGAAAATTAGATACCAATCAGACGAAAAATTAATTTTTACCAGATTCCAGATCACGGTTTAATTTTTTAATTACAATTCTAAAAAAAAAAATATCGAAAATCGATAGAATATTTAAATTAGAGACTCGTGAAATAAAGAATCGTATGTTAAAATAAATTTTGCATTAGATCATCGGTCAAGAATATTCGATCGTTTCGAATATTAAACGTCAGAAAATTCGGTCTTCGTTTCGAGATTGTCTCTCCCGTCTCTCCGAAACTTTCCTTTCGGCTTACGCTGTCTGTCATTCGAAGCCAACGTTCCCCGATACACAGCTGTGTCACGAGGCTTCGTTTCGAATTTCCAGCGAAAATATCGGGGACAAGTCGACGAGGTTTTCGTACGATATCGGGTAACCGATGGCAACATTGTTTCTCCCCTTCTTTTCTCCGATAACAGAGCGAGAGGATCGTTTCGTCAAGATTGTATCACCATTCAAAAAAATTTAATCGACGATATTATAACAATTTGTTCTCTCTGATAATATCCATATTGTTGGACCAGCTAACCGGATGCTCGGGGAAACATTGCGGTTTCCGTGCTTGCTTTTCCTATCCCACTAGCCACGTTTATATCATTATAATGTACAATATTTACCTCTGAGATAGTTGAGCTCGAGCTACATGACGGACGAAAAGGAAATCCGTTGGGGATTTAATGATACTTTGCAAACTTCCGGTGGAATTGTTGCGCAGTTTTGCACGGAATCAAATTTGAATGGAGAAAATTTTTGGAGATTGTTTTGCTGGAATTTCGGAGAGAATCTTGTCGAAAATTATTATTAACAACTCGTGTGTTAATAACTTTTACTTCGTCAATCTTTTCTTTCGATTCAATTTTTTAAATCGAAAATAGGGAAATGAAATTTCAATATTCGAATATTCTCAAACAAGGAATAAGGAATATTTTTATATTCATCGTAACAATTGATTCAAAAAATGGAGAAGGATTAAAGGTATAATAGAATCAATTTTACTACTCTCGTTTATCCAATCGATCGTTTAATATTATTAAAAAGTCCAGAACAGAATGGTGAAATAAATGAAACCGTGATGATTTCGTAAACTACCCCCGATCACGCAACGACCTTACATAATCTGTGCCACATTTATACATGATAAATATCCTTTACATCATCTACAAAATTTTTCCATTATTATCTTTCTCGTAATTCGCAAACTACCCATAAAAAAATTTATTATACCTCAAACATTCACAAAAAATTCTCCACCATCCATCCCGCAAATCACCCCCAATCGCGCAACGATATTTTATAAACGTAACCCAAATATTTCCACCGAGCACGAATTCACCCTTTCCAAACTTAACAAGGAGCGGAACCGTGCAAATTTCAAGCAACTTGAAAGCAACTTCTCGATCTTGGAAATTCGGCAAGCCTGCAACAGTTAACCTCTCGATTAACGAGAAACAGGCAAAGACAAACGAAGTCGAAAACAACACATCTCCTTTGAAGCCAACCCTTAGCCGGGTGAACCCGCAAACACCGTCGAGATCTTAAAGTGGATCCGCGAAATTAGAAACGGATAGCAGGATCGTGGAGACAGCTTTTCAGGTTGAACATCCTCATCCGTGAATACACAAGGGTTGGTTGGACAACCAGGGAGTTGCCCGTTCATGCGGCGACCACGAGCAAATCGGCTTTCGTGCGCGCGTCTCGTCGACATTCCGCCATCTTTCAACGAGGATTACCGGCGTAAATCCGAACGCCCACGAGTATTACGCTTAATTAAACGGTTAAACGTGATACCTTTGGGGCCAGCAGGGGGACGGTTTAACCTCGTGGCGGATGTCGATGGAATGGACACTCTTGACCGATCTATGAATAATGGTGTGCTGACCTTGCTTTTCCATCCGTGGATTTATTTTGAAAGAATAAAGGGGATGAAGTTATTTGTTTTCTTTTTAATCGTTTCCTTTTTTTAGATTTTTTTTTAGATTTTTAATGGTATTTAAATGTGGAATATTGTTGTTAAATTGTGGAATGTCATTTATAATTTCCAACATGAGTTTCTGCAGGATTAATCGTAACCTTTGAAGGAAGGAACTCGTGAATCGATTACGTGGTTAATTTTAAATCGGTTTATTATTTAGACTGAATCTTATGTAAATTTAGTAAGCTAAATGCACACTTTGAAACGAAGTTAATTCGTGTTATCAAACATTGATAAAAGATTTGTATTTTACATTCTTTTCTGAATCTTTTAATCTCCATTTTTTTATTTGTGGATTTTAAGATATGTAAGGAAGATCTTTAAGATGTTAAGAAAAAGTGCAATAATTTATAAAAATTCGTAGTATTAAATGTTTCCTTAAATCATGAAAACAAATTTAACATTGATTCTTCCTTAAGATTTTTATTCGTTTTATTATATTCGTGATTCGTTAGACTTCGAGAAAAGCAATAATTTAAAAGGAGAATATAAATATTTTAAAATTCAACATCCTTATTTTAGGAACATATTTGTATCATTTTTCTAAATAAATATAAAAAAATAAGCAACCTAAAAATATTATTAAATATTGATTAAATTTTTTAAATTATCATTAAAAACAACTTCTCCATTTTTTTTAAATATTCCAACAAAATATCCTTATAACTTTTATATTTTTATGATCGAAACGATACCAAAAATATGCATAATAAATCTCAACGAAATCTCTCCTAAATGTTATCGTCCAAAACTAGTCCACACGTAACTTCTCGTGTCACTGATCCATGAATGTTCAACACGTTCAAGAATTTTTATTTAAAAAATTTTTTCCATATCGAAAATTCAAGAGAGTTATTCCTACTATTTTAGAAAATAACTATAAAATAAATTTTAAACAATTAATTGTTTATTCATTCGCGTTTATATAATTTCTTTCGAATTTGGATTTTGAAATTATTGATATTACGGCATACGATTCTTCAATATTCTTTTGTTATACTTATCGTAAACATAATGTGGAGAGTTGAGGATCATAGTGCATTTATATTTCCTTCTTAAAATGTTGTATCATTATAATTTTTCAATCAAGATTTTCAAATTTAAGTATTAAAATTTGAAAACTATAATATAATTCCTTCCATAATAAAACTATTATGGAAAGAAATATATTTATTATTCTTTCATCTAATAATTAATTAATATCGCAATTATACATATTATTTATTTAAAAAGCATTTAAAGAGCAAAAAAAAATTGTTGTTCAAAACTGCAAAGAGCAAATAATTACGAATACTTGATGCTTCTCTCATTTTCAAATCGTCATTTCAATATCGAAGAGTCACACAAGATCATGTTCTTTGATAACTAACATTTCTGAAATTGGTTCATGGAAAACATGATTTTAATTGTACACAGAAAATTTATCAAAATACTAGATATGAAAACGACAAACAAATACACTAGTCATTACTCTATCATTACACTAGTCAATACACTAGTACAGAGTTCTACACATGAACCATGTCACAATATATAAAGGTATAATTAAATTATTTTCTGTGAAATATATATTATATAATATTGTGAAAGACTTCTAATTTGATTAAAATTTTTAATTATGTTTTAGGCATCATCACAAAAAATATATATATTACATAAAAAAGGTAAGTACGAAAAAGTAAGTATATTAAATATAATAATTAGATTTAAGTAAAATGTCAAAAAACTGACTAAAATAGCACAATAAAAAGGTAAGTATAAAATAAAAATAAGGTAAGTATAAGGTAAGTATAAGGTAAGTATATCACACAAAAAAAACTTCACAAGCAACTTCTCAATGAATTATATTCTCCTAATACAAAATTAAAAAAAAAAAAGAAAATTAACAAAAAACCTATATCGAAATTATTGGAAAGATTAGAAGTGCTTACAGTCCAATTATATTCACATCATACAAAATCGAAAATATACAGAAAAAATTTTAACTATAAAAATTTAGATTCATCAATAGGAGAATATAATTCTAGAGGAGGTGGCACGCGGAGTCTTTAGTAGAGGTGTTAGTAAATCAATTTTTAGCTAGAATTTCGATTTTTGATTAGGAGAATATAATTCTAGAGAAGGTGGCACGCAGACTTTTTAGTAGAGGTGTTAGTAAGTCAATTTCTAGCTAGAAATTCGATTTTTGATTAGGAGAATATAATTCTAGAGGAGGTGGCACGCGGTGTCTTTAGTTGCGGTGTTAGTAAGTCAATTTCTAGCTAAGATTTCCATTTTTGATTAGGAGAATATAATTCTAGAGGAAGTGACACGCGGACTTTTTAGTAGAGGTGTTAGTAAGTCAATTTCTAGCTAAAATTTCGATTTTTGATTAGGAGAATATAATTTTAGAGGAGGTGGCACGCGGAGTCTTTAGTTGCGGTGTTAGTAAGTCAATTTCTAGCTAAGATTTCCATTTTTGATTAGGAGAATATAATTCTAGAGGAGATGGCACGCGGACTTTTTAGTAGAGGTGTTAGTAAGTCAATTTCTATCTAAGATTTTTATTTTTGATTAGGAGAATATAATTATAGAGGAGGTGGCACGCGGTGTCTCTAGTTGCGGTGTTAGTAAGTCAATTTCTAGCTAGAAATTCGATTTTTGATTAGGAGAATATAATTCTAGAGGAGGTGGCACGCGGTGTCTTTAGTTGCGGTGTTAGTAAGTCAATTTCTAGCTAAGATTTCCATTTTTGATTAGGAGAATATAATTCTAGAGGAGGTGACACGCGGACTTTTTCGTAGAGGTGTTAGTAAGTCAATTTCTAGCTAAAATTTCGATTTTTGATCAGGAGAATATAATTCTAGAGGAGATGGCACGCGGAGTCTTTAGTTGCGGTGTTAGTAAGTCAATTTCTAGCTAAGATTTCCATTTTTGATTAGGAGAATATAATTCTAGAGTAGGTGGCACGCGGACTTTTTAGTAGAGGTGTTAGTAAATCAATTTCTAGCTAAAATTTCGATTTTTGATTAGGAGAATATAATTCTAGAGGAGGTGGCACGCGGACTTTTTAGTAGAGGTGTTAGTAAGTCAATTTCTAGCTAAAATTTTGATTTTTGACTAGGAGAATATAATTCTAGAGAAGGTGGCACGCGGACTTTTTAGTAGAGGTGTTAGTAAATCAATTTCTAGCTAAAATTTCGATTTTTGATTAGGAGAATATGATTCTAGAGGAGGTGGCACGCGGACTTTTTAGTAGAGGTGTTAGTAAGTCAATTTCTAGCTAGAATTTCGATTTTTGATTAGGAGAATATAATTCTAGAGGAGGTGGCACGCGGACTTTTTAGTAGAGGTGTTAGTAAGTCAATTTCTAGCTAAAATTTCGATTTTTGATTAGGAGAATATAATTCTAGAGGAGGTGGCACGCGGAGTCTTTAGTTGCGGTGTTAGTAAGTCAATTTCTAGCTAAGATTTTTATTTTTGATTAGGAGAATATAATTTTAGAGGAGGTGGCACGCGGAGTCTTTAGTTGCGGTGTTAGTAAGTCAATTTCTATCTAAGATTTCCATTTTTGATTAGGAGAATATAATTCTAGAGGAGGTGGCACGCGGACTTTTTA
Source organism: Apis mellifera (assembly GCF_003254395.2). Classification (NCBI taxonomy): domain Eukaryota; kingdom Metazoa; phylum Arthropoda; class Insecta; order Hymenoptera; family Apidae; genus Apis; species Apis mellifera. The sequence goes on from NC_037648.1 coordinate 11,478,596, forward strand.
GTAGAGGTGTTAGTAAGTCAATTTTTAGCTAAAATTTCGATTTTTGATTAGGAGAATATAATTCTAGAGGAGGTGGCACGCAGAGTCTTTAGTTGCGGTGTTAGTAAGTCAATTTCTAGCTAAAATTTCGATTTTTGATTAGGAGAATATAATTCTAGAGGAGGTGGCACGCGGACTCTTTAGTTGCAGTGTTAGTAAGGCAATTTCTAGCTAAGATTTTTATTTTTGATTAGGAGAATATAATTATAGAGGAGGTGGCACGTGGTGTCTCTAGTTGCGGTGTTAGTAAGTCAATTTCTAGCTAGAAATTCGATTTTTGATTAGGAGAATATAATTCTAGAGGAGGTGGCACGCGGTGTCTTTAGTTGCGGTGTTAGTAAGTCAATTTCTAGCTAAGATTTCCATTTTTGATTAGGAGAATATAATTCTAGAGTAGGTGGCACGCGGACTTTTTAGTAGAGGTGTTAGTAAATCAATTTCTAGCTAAAATTTCGATTTTTGATTAGGAGAATATAATTCTAGAGGAGGTGGCACGCGGAGTCTTTAGTTGCGGTGTTAGTAAGTCAATTTCTAGCTAAGATTTCCATTTTTGATTAGGAGAATATAATTCTAGAGGAGATGGCAAGCGGACTTTTTAGTAGAGGTGTTAGTAAGTCAATTTCTATCTAAGATTTTTATTTTTGATTAGGAGAATATAATTATAGAGGAGGTGGCACGCGGTGTCTCTAGTTGCGGTGTTAGTAAGTCAATTTCTAGCTAGAAATTCGATTTTTGATTAGGAGAATATAATTCTAGAGGAGGTGGCACGCGGTGTCTTTAGTTGCGGTGTTAGTAAGTCAATTTCTAGCTAAGATTTCCATTTTTGATTAGGAGAATATAATTCTAGAGGAGATGACACGCGGACTTTTTCGTAGAGGTGTTAGTAAGTCAATTTCTAGCTAAAATTTCGATTTTTGATCAGGAGAATATAATTCTAGAGGAGATGGCACGCGGAGTCTTTAGTTGCGGTGTTAGTAAGTCAATTTCTAGCTAAAATTTCGATTTTTGATTAGGAGAATATAATTCTAGAGGAGGTGGCACGCGGACTTTTTAGTAGAGGTGTTAGTAAGTCAATTTCTAGCTAAAATTTTGATATTTGACTAGGAGAATATAATTCTAGAGAAGGTGGCACGCGGACTTTTTAGTAGAGGTGTTAGTAAATCAATTTCTAGCTAAAATTTCGATTTTTGATTAGGAGAATATAATTCTAGAGGAGGTGACACGCGGACTTTTTAGTAGAGGTGTTAATAAGTCAATTTCTAGCTAGAATTTCGATTTTTGATTAGGAGAATATAATTCTAGAGGAGGTGGCACGCGGACTTTTTAGTAGAGGTGTTAGTAAGTCAATTTCTAGCTAAGATTTCCATTTTTTATTAGGAGAATATAATTCTAGAGGAGGTGGCACGCGGACTTTTTAGTGGAGGTGTTAGTAAGTCAATTTCTAGCTAAAATTTCGATTTTTGATTAGGACAATATAATTTTAGAGGAGGTGGCAAGCGGAGTGTTTAGTTGCGGTGTTAGTAAGTCAATTTCTAGCTAAGATTTTTATTTTTGATTAGGAGAATATAATTTTAGAGGAGGTGGCACGCGGAGTCTTTAGTTGCGGTGTTAGTAAGTCAATTTCTAGCTAAGATTTCCATTTTTGATTAGGAGAATATAATTCTAGAGGAGGTGGCACGCGGACTTTTTAGTAGAGGTGTTAGTAAGTCAATTTCTAGATAGAAATTGGATTTTTCATTAGGAGAATATAATTCTAGAGGAAGTGGCACGCGGAGTCTTTAGTTGCGGTGTTAGTAAGTCAATTTCTAGCTAAGATTTTTATTTTTGATTAGGAAAATATAATTCTACAGGAGGTGGCACGCGGACTTTTTAGTAGAGGTGTTAGTAAGTCAATTTCTAGCTAGAATTTCGATTTTTGATTAGGAGAATATAATTCTAGTGGAGGTGGCACGCGGACTTTTTAGTAGAGGTGTTAGTAAGTCAACTTCTAGCTAAGATTTTTATTTTTCATTAGGAGAATATAATTCTAGAGGAGGTGGCACGCGGAGTCTTTAGTTGCGGTGTTAGTAAGTCAATTTCTAGCTAAGATTTCCATTTTTGATTAGGAGAATATAATTCTAGAGGAGGTGGCACGCGGACTTTTTAGTAGAGGTGTTAGTAAGTCAATTTCTAGCTAAAATTTCGATTTTTGATTAGGAGAATATAATTTTAGAGGAGGTGGCACGCGGAGTCTTTAGTTGCGGTGTTAGTAAGTCAATTTCTAGCTAAGATTTTTATTTTTGATTAGGAGAATATAATTCTAGAGGAGGTGGCACGCGGACTCTTTAGTTGCAGTGTTAGTAAGGCAATTTCTAGCTAAGATTTTTATTTTTGATTAGGAGAATATAATTATAGAGGAGGTGGCACGTGGTGTCTCTAGTTGCGGTGTTAGTAAGTCAATTTCTAGCTAGAAATTCGATTTTTGATTAGGAGAATATAATTCTAGAGGAGGTGGCACGCGGTGTCTTTAGTTGCGGTGTTAGTAAGTCAATTTCTAGCTAAGATTTCCATTTTTGATTAGGAGAATATAATTCTAGAGTAGGTGGCACGCGGACTTTTTAGTAGAGGTGTTAGTAAATCAATTTCTAGCTAAAATTTCGATTTTTGATTAGGAGAATATAATTCTAGAGGAGGTGGCACGCGGAGTCTTTAGTTGCGGTGTTAGTAAGTCAATTTCTAGCTAAGATTTCCATTTTTGATTAGGAGAATATAATTCTAGAGGAGATGGCACGCGGACTTTTTAGTAGAGGTGTTAGTAAGTCAATTTCTATCTAAGATTTTTATTTTTGATTAGGAGAATATAATTATAGAGGAGGTGGCACGCGGACTTTTTAGTAGAGGTGTTAGTAAATCAATTTCTAGCTAAAATTTCGATTTTTGATTAGGAGAATATAATTCTAGAGAGGTGGCACGCGGAGTCTTTAGTTGCGGTGTTAGTAAGTCAATTTCTAGCTAAAATTTCGATTTTTGATTAGGAGAATATAATTCTAGAGGAGGTGGCACGCGGAGTCTTTAGTTGCGGTGTTAGTAAGTCAATTTCTAGCTAAAATTTCGATTTTTGATTAGGAGAATATAATTCTAGAGGAGGTGGCACGCGGAGTCTTTAGTAGAGGTGTTAGTAAGTCAATTTCTAGCTAAAATTTCGATTTTTGATTAGGAGAATATAATTCTAGAGGAGGTGGCACGCGGAGTTTTAGTGAGAGTGTTAGTAAGTCAATTTCTAGCTAAAATTTGATTTTTGATTAGGAGAATATATTTTAGAGGAGGTGGCACGCGGAGTCTTTAGTAGAGGTGTTAGTAAGTCAATTTCTAGCTAAAATTTCGATTTTTGATTAGGAGAATATAATTCTAGAGGAGGTGGCACGCGGAGTCTTTAGTTGCGGTGTTAGTAAGTCAATTTCTAGCTAAAATTTCGATTTTTGATTAGGAGAATATAATTTAGAGGAGGTGGCACGCGGAGTCTTTAGTTGCGGTGTTAGTAAGTCAATTTCTAGCTAAGATTTCCATTTTTGATTAGGAGAATATAATTCTAGAGGAGGTGGCACGCGGACTTTTTAGTAGAGGTGTTAGTAAGTCAATTTCTAGCTAGAATTTCGATTTTTGATTAGGAGAATATAATTCTAGAGGAGGTGGCACGCGGAGTCTTTAGTTGCGGTGTTAGTAAGTCAATTTCTAGCTAAGATTTTTATTTTTGATTAGGAGAATATAATTTTAGAGGAGGTGGCACGCGGAGTCTTTAGTCGCGGTGTTAGTAAGTCAATTTCTAGCTAAGATTTTTATTTTTGATTAGGAGAATATAATTCTAGAGGAGGTGGCACGCGGACTTTTTAGTAGAGGTGTTAGTAAGTCAATTTCTAGCTAGAATTTCGATTTTTGATTAGGAGAATATAATTCTAGAGGAGGTGGCACGCGGAGTCTTTAGTTGCGGTGTTAGTAAGTCAATTTCTAGCTAAATTTTATTTTTGATTAGGAGAATATAATTTTAGAGGAGGTGGCACGCGGAGTCTTTAGTTGCGGTGTTAGTAAGTCAATTTCTAGCTAAGATTTCCATTTTTGATTAGGAGAATATAATTCTAGAGGAGGTGGCACGCGGACTTTTCAGTAGAGGTGTTAGTAAGTCAATTTCTAGCTAAAATTTCGATTTTTGATTAGGAGAATATAATTCTAGAGGAGGTGGCACGCGTAGTCTTTAGTTGCGGTGTTAGTAAGTCAATTTCTAGCTAAGATTTTTATTTTTGATTAGGAGAATATAATTCTAGAGGAGGTGGCACGCGGACTTTTTAGTAGAGGTGTTAGTAAGTCAATTTCTAGCTAAAATTTCGATTTTTGATTAGGAGAATATAATTCTAGAGGAGGTGGCACGCGGAGTCTTTAGTTGCGGTGTTAGTAAGTCAATTTCTAGCTAAGATTTTTATTTTTGATTAGGAGAATATAATTTTAGAGGAGGTGGCACGCGGAGTCTTTAGTTGCGATGTTAGTAAGTCAATTTCTAGCTAAGATTTTTATTTTTGATTAGGAGAATATAATTTTAGAGGAGGTGGCACGCGGAGTCTTTAGTTGCGGTGTTAGTAAGTCAATTTCTAGCTAAGATTTTTATTTTTGATTAGGAGAATATAATTCTAGAGGAGGTGGCACGCGGACTTTTTAGTAGAGGTGTTAGTAAATCAATTTCTAGCTAAGATTTCCATTTTTGATTAGGAGAATATAATTCTAGAGGAGGTGGCACGCGGACTTTTTAGTAGAGGTGTTAGTAAATCAATTTCTAGCTAAAATTTCGATTTTTGATTAGGAGAATATAATTCTAGAGGAGGTGGCACGCGGACTTTTTAGTAGAGGTGTTAGTAAGTCAATTTCTAGCTAAGATTTCCATTTTTGATTAGGAGAATATAATTCTAGAGTAGGTGGCATAGGGACTTTTTAGTAGAGGTGTTAGTAAATCAGTTTCTGGCTAAAAATTTGTCTAATAGAGGAAGATGGCTTTGATACTATTGTGATACAATTGATAATACTGTTGTGATATAAATATATGATAAATTGTTATAATTTTGTTGGGATCTTAGTGCGAGTGAATAATAAAGCAATCGAAGGGTAAAGGCATGTTTAGTTGAAGGAGGCGGATTTTATAAGAAAATGTCAAACGAAAATCTTAGAATAATGGAGAAATGGATGTATTATATATTATATAAGTGCGCGAAGGTGATATTGATAAAATGAATAATAAGATATATTCGACTTCAAGAAAATTCTTTAAATTTTAAAAATAATAAAATTTGTTAATACAATTTGGATAATTTTTATTAACATTTTCACCAAGCATTATTTTCTTAAGAAAAAAAAGAAAAGAAAAGATAAGGAAAAGAGATAAATGGACGGAAAGATTTTAACAGGTTAAAACACAAAAACACCTTCGCAATTTACGAAGTACTTTGGATAGAGTAGCGAAAGAGTGCACGGCCCATTTCGACGTGGTTATTACAAAGTTAAGGAGTGCACTCGAGAGCTCGACTCGAGAAAAAAAATCGCGAACATATGGTCAGGAACTGGGACGAATTTCCATCGATTACAGGGTAAAACTTAACGGTGGATAGGAAGAAGATGAATCGGAAAGAAATTGTGGTTAATATCTAGCTTTTCAAATCACTCGATAAGTATTATTTATAATTGACTGATCATTGATTGCATTTTTTCATCCTCTTGTTCTGAATTACACATGTAAGAAACTGATTTTTAAATGTTTCAGTATTATTTTTAAATAGTGATATCCTTAAGTTCTTTTTATTAAGAGATAATTACTTATTTTTATTATTTTTATTATTTTATTATTTTATTTAATGAGTTTTGATATTAATTAATAGATCAATGATTTTTTTGAACTTATATAAGAATTATTTAAAGTTTTTAAAAAATCATTGGTACTTAAAATTGTTATTTAATTATTTTGATATTTCAACGATTCGATAGAATTTATTATAATTACAATCAATATGTCAATTCTTTAAAAATTATTTCTAGTTAATGATTTCTGGTATTATGACAATAGAAATGATGACAATAGAAATTGACTGTAGTTGCTAATTTAAGGATTGCGAAGTATTTTTTTTAGATAATCCCTAGTGTAGTGATTCTCTCTAAAGAAATATCATATATCAATTGTCTTGTATGAAGAAGGGAACTTCCAAAAATAATTTGAATATTGCAAAATAACATTAAAAAAGATTGGAAAACACTGAACCAAAACGAAAAATATTTAATGAATTGTTTGAGAATGGATGAAAATAAATGACAATGGATTTTGAAATGTTCATCTGAATCAATCTGGAATACTTATCTATACAATTGTAAATGACAAGCGAGAAAATTCTCTGTCGATCATTTAGCGATAACTCGTAAAAGATATAATCGAAAAGAAGATGTGAATCACGAAACCGATTTGTTGGAAAAAAGATTCTATTTGATGTTCATATACAACATGGAACGAAACTAACTCTTTTACTTTTCACTTTTGATAAGACCATCACTGAACATAAATATTCTAGCAGCAGCAATTCGTGTCGACGATTCTTATCTGAAATTTCTTGTAATCCTCGAGACAAATTGAATGAAAAAGCACTCTTAAAGCTCGTAATAAAGTACTATTTCGTTGATTATTTGTCTCTGGATATTCGAAGTATTATTTCAGGAGATTCGAGGAAGATTAATTCCTCGTTAACTTGTGAAATTCGAAATTGTTTCTTTCCCTGAAATCAATTTCGTTTTAATCGTAGCGATTAGAAAGGCTTTGAAACATTTTTAATTGGAATATTTTGAAATTCGACATATGACCGATGGTCTTTCATTAAAAGGAATCATGGTAGAGAAAATTGACAACATCGTTATCAATTGTGTATTGATCAATCAAAATTCACGAAGCTCTAATTCCGTTTTTACCTTCAATCGAGATTTCGAGTTTGAAATTTAACGAGTGTCGATTGATTTCTGATTGGCGAGAAGTAACGTATCATGTACTGGATGTTATTTTTGAGATTACATCGTTTCAATTTATATTAAATCGATTCAATTTATATTAAATGATATTTTTTCGTCGTCAAAATTCTTATCTAAAGTCAGATTTTCTTTAAATTCGATGATTTGAAAATTTCTTATAATTTTAAATTATATTCATTTTTTTCAATAATCACGTTGAGATATTATATTGACGACAATAATTAATTTTGACTTAAGAAAATTTATGAAGAATGAAATAAAAGAATTTTTTGATTTACGAAAATTCGAACTCGAGAAATTTATAGAAGACCTTCGATTTAAAGTACATAACTTACTTTGCCAAGAATGATACATTATTTGTCACCCTTTATCATTTACTATATATAATCAAATATACTTTTTCTATTAAATATTCTATTAAAATTAAAAACTTATTTTAGAACAAATAATTTATAACATAATTTTATAACATATAATTTTAGAACAAAATTAACAAATCACTAAACATTCCAATATCTTTTGAACTTAAATATTTAATAATGAAAATAAATTTCAAGAAATCGATATCTAAAATTTTTCAATTTTTCCAAAAGTCTCTATCATCAAACTTTTAACTAGTTAGAATTCAAGCAAGAATACCAACAAGAAGGAATATCTCATTGAAAAGAGTTCTTTACAAAAAGTTTTGGACTTTCTGATGTGAATTTCAAGATCTGAATACCGATGCTGGAGTGTCTGTAAACTTTTTCACAAAGTCACGTCCGTTACAACGAGATTAAATGAAACGGGGAACACGATGCAATCCCTTCCACTTTCTCTTTCCTACAGATAAACGAAATCGTATTTTTTACGAAGATTCGGTTGCATTATCCGCTAACCTTTTTTTTCAAATATATAGGACGAATATTAAAAAAGCCTTTGACGACTGAATGATTCAAAAAAAGAAACGCAATCGACGAAGATAAGCTATTTGCATCGAGAAAAGTGAATGCCAATTTCTTAAATTTTAAAAAATGTATAAAATTTACAAATGTATTAATAAAAAGAAATTATGTTAAATACGATCTTTTCTTTTTTTTTCCCTTACTACTTTTAAAATTATTTCAAATTCCAACCTCACTCCATGTCATATCACTTTTCACGCTACTTTTTCAATCAGATTTATGGAAACGAAAATTGACCCTCGAGATTATGATAGAACTATCAACTTTCAATTTCCCTATCCGCTTTATTAAAAGGAACGAATTTAGAATAACTCGATTAAATAAAGTATATTTCTCTCTTGATTACATCCTTCGAAACAACACGGGGGAGAGATTGCGCGAAATTGCGCCACTGCTGGATTGTGGATTTTTAATAATGCAGCACTGGCTCGTGAATTTTCTTGAAATGGATTTAAAGGTAGGAATTCGTTTCTTTTAAAAGGAATGTTGCTTAGTTTCGCGAAGAAACATGAGCTTGTCGAGAAACGAGAACTCGTGGGACTTACACGGCTGTGAAGAAGAATCGACCTTGCGTTGTATCCCGTCGGGTTTAATTCGTGGTAAACATATTTTTTCGTTTTCTTGATTTTTTTCCACCTTTCTTGGAAATGATAAAAATAATTTAGAAGAGAGGGGGAGAGAGAAAGAAAGAGAGAAAGAGAGAAAGAGAGAGAGATAATTTTTTAACGAGTATCAAATATATATGTATTTTCTTTTTTTTTTTTTTAATTTGAGAAGGATATAAAACATCATGAACGATAAACAATAACGATGAATAAAATAATTTCGTTATGAAATTTAACGAAAAATGATGAAATGTCGTATATTAATCCACGAATTTAAATTTTATGCATTGTTGGAAAATTTAAATATTGAAAAATATAAATATGCAAAATAATTTATCGAATGTAGCAAATTTCTTTAAGTTTTATATCCAACATCTGCAATCTAGACAATTGCAATAAATTACCATATTGATCATATACCGATCAAATTGATATCGTTATGATTAAAAACATTGAGAATTTTATCAATTTACATCCATGATTTTTCAATATTTAAAACACGCGGTTTTTATTTTTTTGGACTTTTCTTTTTTTCTTATTACTAAATCTTCCAACAATCGTAAAATAAAAAAAATTAAAAGAATATCAAATAAATTGCTGAAGTAAAGTTTTCCAAGCAAATTTTCTTGAAGACGTAAGTTTTCTTCCCTCGATTCGGTTCGAGGCGTAAAAGGGGCTCGTGAAAGACGATAAAAATCCTGTCGATTCGAGCTGCGTATCACCCGCATGCACTCTTCGTCGATTTAACGCGACGCATGGACAGGCGTGAAGATGGTCGATTGGTCGAGAGAGCGGCTGTCATGCGCGTTATTACATCTGCTGTGTTTCAAAGGATGAACAGAGAAGTATATAATAAAGTTTATCGATTCTTTGTCCGTGTCATTCCGTGTGATTCGAATCGTGACAACGTTTGCTTATCTTTAGAAAGCTTGAAGCTCGTACGTTATTAGAAAAAAAAGAAAAAAAAAAAAATTCAAAACTTAATACTCGCGAACAATGAAAATAATATTGTTTGAAATTTTAATCTTAATTTGTAATAGCAATGTGTATAATTTTTGATTAAAAAAAAGTTTTCAAAGATTTAAAATTTTCAACAATCATGGAAAATGATAAAAAAGAATTTCTTCTTTCGCATCTTAGCTGATAATAAAATAACAAATATTTGACAAATTTAACGTAGAAAATAATATTGTGAAAAGTTTCTTTACTTCATTACATCTAAATAATTCAATATATTTCCTAACACGAAATATTCCAATAATTCATGAATCGTTAATCTCGTATATTAATTATCAAAACTTGTGAAATGGAGGAAAAAATAATAATAATTACTATAATATAATCTCTCATGAATATCACATATGACGAGTTACCAATTAAAATTTCTCTCTTTTGATTATTTGAAACATTAAATTATTGTCAGAGTCCCTTCAAATGTGTCTCCACTGTCACGAGTTAAAAAGTTAAAACGGGATTAAAGAATGTGTTGTTATCCCCCTTTGTTTGAGAAAGTTTGTTTAATAGGATGGAAAATGACGTCGGCCATCGTTAATTGGTATTAATCCGTGGCAAAGTTAAATGGTTTATCCTGTAACGCGATTCTCGTGATTATTATTCCCCGACTAAAGCAAACAGGAAACAACCGTGAACCGTGAATCGGATCTTTTTTCCTTTTTTTTTTTTTTGTTTTTATCGGTTAAACCGATTGTCTATCTGCCAGAACGTCATAACGATTGATCCCCGTGGCAGATTTAATTTCGCTCGTCGAGCAAGCGGAATAAACGTCGTTAACACGCGTGGATTCTTTTCCAAGCTAATTATCACACTTTTTTTTTTTAAATTAATGAGTTTTTCGAAACGAATATTTTAATTATTAAGTCAAGTTAAGTCGATAAATTCTTCTATTAAATATCGTATTGGGAAATTTAACTTAAATCTTAAGAAAATATGCTTACTGCTCTCTTATTGAATATTTGTGATAAATTTTTAAATAAAGGTATATGTTACATCGATTATTTATTTTTATTTAGCTTGAAAATTAAGAATCAAATTAAACAACGACGGCAAGAGAAGATATCCGACTCAAAAGGATTTTCTTTTCTAAAAATCCCCAAGATTTAAATTTTTTTATTAAATACAGACGTGGATCAAGTTTGGTATTAAAAAATTATTATTTGCAATCATTGATGCATGAAAAATGAGATTATAAGCAAAAGAATCGAGTGAATGCATTGATGTGGATGCATAAACTTTCGAGTTAAGAATTATGAACTCCTTAACTAGTTTATATTAAGGAAATTAAGGTGAATTATCCATTAGGATGTACTTATCTTATTTCAAAGGCAAATGAGATACCGGAGATTTTGAATATTTTACACGCGTTATATTTCATATATAATTCTGAACTTTTTCCTATCTTTTTTTTTTTAAATTTAACGATAAATTCTATTTTCTTTCTTATTACGCTATTATTATTATTCTTTTTTTATAATCATGTCTTACTTCACCTACGCACATACAATATATTATATCCTATCCCTTTATATTTACATTATTATCCGACATAAATATTATCGAATATTTCACTGGAAATATTTCATTGGAATAAAAGAAATTTCATCGGAATTTGGCTACCAACACCGCCGATCACCGATTCACCGATCGAATTCCAATATTAAATTAATCGCCACGCTTCTTTCCACAACTCGTGCCACCTACTTAAATTCAACGATCCGCCTCGAAACCACCGCCACTCCCCTTCCTCCTCTTCCCTCCGCTTTCACGTGCCTCTCAGATGCCTGCAATTCGACCGCAATCGAAATCGCAGATCTCGAGCCAGAGCCCGCGTATATCGTTTGACCATTGCCGGCCGAGATACTCGACCTGTTAAACGAACGACCATCGGGGATAATGCAATTCATTGTGCTTGATATACGGCCCAGAGATTAAGCCCGATCGGGATCCGAAGAAATTCGGCCTGTTATCGCGCTCGCCACGTGTCTGACTTATGATGGCTTATACCACTTACGGATGAATTCTGTTTTCGGCTTGCGGCCTCTATCGCCGATTAGTCGGCGAGGATTCATCAGGCTTACGGATAAGGGGAGGAGTTACGATATATACGAAACGAATGAGAGAGAGAGAGAACTTTGTACACCCACTTTGTTACGGGATATTTAATTTAATAATCTGTAAATGGATATGAATTGGATTAAATCGAAGGAGCGATAAATTAAGCAACGAGCGGATTAAAGTAAATGAAACGGTGTTCTAATTTTAAGCTAATAAATTATTCGTAAATCATTCGGAAAAAAGATTGAAAAGGTTTCAGAAGCGAGTAATTTGGTGAATTTATGCTTCAACTTTTGCAGAGATCATACGAAATTGACATAAGCTCTTCGTGAATAAACTTTTATGAAAATTTTGAAAGTTAATTAAAAATTTCAATATCACTTTCTCCTTACTTAACTTTGTGTAATAAGTTTTATAAAATACGGATTAAAATATCTGCTAAACTAATAACGTAGGCTATAAGAACTTTAATATTTTTTCGTAAATTATATTGCATCTAAATAATCAATATATATACTTTTTATAATTTAATTAAATCTTCTTCGAAACCATTCGATCTGAACCAATTTTTTTTACATTTATAGATTAGGATTCAATCTGTACTCAAATTTTCTACTTACAAATAATAATTAATCGTCGCGAAACCTCGATTTATCCCGAAGAAATGTATTTTCTGTACTTTTTTCACGTACACGCATCATACCCATGATTGGAACAGGGGTGGAAAGCTCGTGATATTTCGCTAGGTCCCGATAATTTCGTTTAATAATCGGTGTAACCAGGTCGATGGTAACCAGGTCGATAGCTGGTCCATACCTCGATTACGATGCGTAAATATGGTAACAGCTGCGTTTCACGCGGTTGAATTTCTATCGTGTTATAGAGAATCGCGCGGTCAACTCGATTGTCACTACGCCTGTGAGAAAATTGCGAATTATTCGCGATGACGAACGCATCCACGCGTTAATTGCGTTATCGCGCGCCGCTGCGCATTTTCTCCCCCTCCTCCTCCACCGTAATGCCGCCATCTCTGCATAACTCGCGTCAAGGCTTTTCTTTTCAAGAGGATTTTTGGAAAAAAATATCTTTATTTATTTTTTTACTTTTTTTTTAGTATAAAGTGATCTTTGAGAGAATTCAATTTAAGGATGTAAAAATAGAGGGTTTAAAATGATTCTATTACATTATCGATTATTTTTTAAAAAGTTGTAACACTTCAATAAATGTTTCAGTGGTTAAAGAAATCTGGAAAATCGATCGAAAGAAAAGTGTGTATTGGATTTTCGTTGGTTGGAAATAAATTTAGAAACTTCCACAACTTGTGGAAGAATAGGGAGAATGGAGGATGTAAAAAATGATTACAATTTGAAAAGTTCAGGTATAAAGTATCATTTTTTTGGATTTCATGGAATTGTAAATTTACGATTATTTATGGCAAATACGATGGAAGGATGGTATAATAGAAAATGCATGGAGCAAAAAATTGAAAGTTTTTGATTTCGAATAAAAAAATAAAAATTCAAAGATTTTTATTTTATAGATAAATGTCAAACTTTTTTATTGTATATAAAAATGAATTGAAACTTTTGGAAAAAATCAAATAAAGATATCAAATAAAGATAGAATGCCGATTATAAATTTTTGAACTACTTTGTAATTTTGTAAAAATATAATAATCTTCATAAGGTTCTTTTAAACCCTCTATTCATATATTTTTAAATTGAATTTCCTCAAAAATCACTTCATTCTAAGAAATAAGTTAAAAGAAGAAAAAAAAATGAAGAATTTCTTTTCAATAATTCTATTGAAAAAACAATTTTTTTCCTACCATTTAAAGCCTCTACTATTTTATAAACAACCACTGCAACATTCAATACAAAAAAGGAAATCTTATCCAAATATTTTCAATCCAATCCAAATTCAATCTTATCGTGCTATCGAAACCAGTTATCCCTTTTTGTTAAAGCATAAAGTGAATCCGTATTTCCATCCTCAAAAATCAAAAGCAGTAGAAACGGGACGACACGCGATGACAGTCGAATTTTTATTTATCGAGTGGACGACACTGGTTCAACAATGCAGCAAGGCGATTTGCTTTAATACTATAAAAGCCAGTGCCATTGGATGGATATACCGCTATTGTGCCGGACTTCTATTTTACAGATTCGGAACAGAGAGGGACGGAAAATCCGGTGGAAATAATCACGGTTCGCGTTAATAACGAGGAAATGTGTCGCCAACGATTCGAAGGACCATAAAATCGTCGGTTACAGTAGAGAGTCTGGATCAGAGGAGAATGGATATAAAATGGTCCTTCATGAAAATTCATGGCACCCTACGCGATCGACGTTGCTGGAGAATTTTAACGAGTTACTCCCTCCCTATTGTCGTATGGATATGGATTTGCAATAAACGCGCGATTCACCTGTGTTTCGGTTATGCTCGAATGGCCGGCTAATGTTGGTTCACGAGTGATTGATTCGGGCATAAAATCCACCGTGTTTCGTTCGATGGGGATATTTTAATCGGATCTGATTTGAATACAAGATTGAAGTTGGAAATTGTGTTAGAAAATGTGATCTGCAGATTTGAAAGAATTATGATTGTCATTATGATCTCAATCCTTCTTCTCATTCTAGATAATAATTAAATTTCTCCTATAACGTGAAGAAATAATTAATTAAATAAAAATTGGTATACACAATGAAAATTAAGAAAAAAATTTATTTCAATTCCCTTTTTAATAAGAAACAATTTCGTGAAGAGATGAATAATTAAAGCGAACAAATTCTTTAGTTAGCTCACAGTAATTTTCGTATGTAACGATAGAGATTAATATAGTTGCAAAATCACTTGGTCACTTTACGGTTGAGTGAAAGAGGGTTGAAAAGTTGATGAAGAATTCAATTCGATTCCGATAGCCAGTCATTGAAAGTTCTCTCTCTAGCCATCCCGCTAACAGTTCATTATTCACTGCGCGTCGACCCACCCCTCAATATCACTTTTGTGCCGGTGGAATTTCACGGCCATTAATCAGATTTAATCAAGAGAAAGTAGCCGGAAACCGAGAAAATTAATTTTGTATCAATTGCTCGATTAATCATTGGAGAGATTAGGAGTAACGTACGTGCTCGATAGACATGTCGATTTTCTACATGTTCTCGATCTCTTTTGATCGAATTTTAGAAAAAGTTAATCCGATTAAATAATCGAATGGAAAGAAAGTGAGGCGAAAAATATAAATATAAGAAAATAAGTGAATCGAAATGTACACTTATAATCGTAGCAACTATTCTATTCTATTTCCAACGAAATTTTACTATTGCGATATAAACCATGATTCCTCAATAAAATGTCAAGTTGATGAATTTTTTTTTTTAATTTCGCTGTCCAAGCGAACGAGTATAATAAATCTTCTGTAAGAATTTAAAGAAGAGAGGAAGAAAAAAATAAAGAAGCGATGATCTTGTCGACACCTGGAACCTTTGCACACGTGATTACAATTCGCTCCAACACCTTCTGTCTACAGCCAATTAGAAACCGTACAAGCAATCCAGCCGGAAACGCCTTTGGAAACATTCTAATTGGCGCGATCGATGCTCGTAAGCGTCTCTTTTAAGTTGATTTATGATCACTTTTGGAACTCGTTCCGTTAGAATTTCGATAATAAGAGGAATGAATGAAGATGATAAACAGACTGCGAGAGAAATTTTGAGAATATAAATTATTCCACAACGTTCTCTACAATATCATCATCGAATCATATTGGATTTTTTTCTTTTCAGATCAACTCAATTGCATTAAATGGCGAATAATAACGATATATTATTAATGAAGTAATTATTAATCTATCCATCTCTAATAAATAGTCATAATAATTTAATCATAATTTGTATAGTTTAATTATAATTTAATACAATTGATAATAATTATCACGATATTCACGCAATACAATTTCATGTATTGTGTCATCCTATTTTTTATTTATCGAAGGACCTGCATCCTGTAAATAAACAATAAATTGATAAGAGAAAAATCGTCGATATTTTAAGATAAAATAATCTCGACGAGTAATCTCGTCTTTCATGCATGCAAATTTCAGTTGACTAAGTGGGAAATAAAAATTTCGCCGGGTTTATTTAAGAAATTTATCAGTGACACAGGGAACGGTGGCTAAAAGTGTAGTAAAAGCGGAATTGCATAATACAGAGCGGCACGAGGATCGAGATATTTCTTCCGCCGTGGAAGACGGTCTACCCATGTTCCGTTTCCGTGAAATGAAACCTCACAGATGTGTGCAAACGGCGGAGCCTTTTATATTCGCCCTTTTTTTTTTTTTTTTTTTTTTCCTTCTTTTTTTCCCCACCCTCGTTTCGCGGATGCGGTAACGTCCACGGCAGATTGTTTACATGCACGCTACAAAGACATCGAGCCTATTGGACTTTTTTCTTTTTTTCTTTTCTATTTTATTTTATTTTATTTTTTTTTTTTTTTTTCATACGCACCTGAACTTCTAAGGCATGGTAAGCAAATATGAGGCCAAGCAGTATCACAGTAGACACAGAGATCAGGGTTTTCAGTGCTGTCGAGTAAAACGAGGCCTGCAACATAAAACGTCGTCCTCGTAAATCCCAGTTCTGCGATTCAGACGATACCTCGCCTTTATTCTCGTCTCTAAATTCATATTTTTATTTCGTCTCTGGAAAATTTGCTCCAAGGGATTGTGATTTGTAAAAATTCTGTTTTTTCGGGGAGGAGAAGGGATGAGAAATTAATATTATATCCTGGAAGAATTTTGAATTGATTTGTAAAAGTGCATCGAAAATATATGCAGTGAAAAATTTTAATTTTTCTTTTGAAGAATAATAATTGTTTCTATTTCTGTATTCTTTCCTTCTGGACAAGAATTATTCAAATATATCAAACTTTTTTTTATCCAATTTATATATATATATATATATATATATATATATATATATATATATATATATAAATTGATATAAATTATAGTGAATTTGATTGATTAAACAATTTACATTTTAAAAAGGAAAATTTTAATCGAAAGAAAATGCTTTACATTTTAAAGCAATTTTTAACGACACGATTAATCGCTCTCGCGTTTCATCAACGATTCGTAAAAATTTTACGCAAGAAATTTCAAAGGAGTAAAATCATCGTGCGATTCATACCGTCGATGAGATAGCGATCACAGAGATAGCAATGATTCATATTCTCGACTTCTTTTTAATGTTCCCTTTAAATTTTTACTCTCCTCTACATACCTACATCCTGCAAATAAAAATCAATTTAAAAATTTCGAGATTATTTATCAATATATTAAAAATACATACTGATCGATATTAAATATTGAAATTTAAGACAAATCCATGAACAAGATAATATTTTCTTTGAATATATTTTTCTGATAGCAGGATTGTAATATTTCCATTTCGATCAATCGGCCCATATTCCTCATCCTCTCCTCATGAACAACTTTGAATGAGAATTTTTTCACGAGGAATTAATTGCAACCCCGTTCGACAGGAAAAGAGGAGTAAAAACAAAGAAAAATAAAATATTGAAACGTCTGCGTAAACTTACTTATTGCTCGTAAAAAGTCAAACGCGAGCCGTGCTCTTTTTTAAAGGTGACGTTCAACTTTTCCGACTGCATTTTCCAGCCTCGTAAAAAGCGTCTGGTGGAGAGGAAAAAAAAAAAGAAAAAAAAATTCGTATATCCACGGATCTCGTCTTTCACGAAATGTCCACGAGTGCCGTGTCTGGTGGTGGATAATATGAAAGGAGAAATGCAAACTCAACATACCAATTCCGCGAATAATTTGCTACTTGTTACTGTTGACGTAGAGGAGGAAATGGTCGATTCAATTTGTCGAAGAAGAAAAATTGTATTCCGAAAATTAAAGTTTATCGTATCATTAAAGTTCGAGTAATAATTATTTATTGAAAATTTTTCGACATTTTAAATATTTTTTTATCGCGTGATAATATTTATTCTTTAATTTGAAAAACGAATTAATACTGAAGTGTGATAAACGTGTGAAATTTTTGGTATCAAAAATGCGTTTGACAATTAAAACAAAATTTAAACAAATTTGCCCATTCATTATCTCGATTGCACAAGTTGATCGATTTTTCTTCAAATAACGGGAACATTTTTCACATTTCGTACATTTAATTCGGTCGAAACAAACATTTTTATGTCCCTTTTAATTCGGAATATTTGTTTTAACTTCGCGTAATTGCGCAATTATTTACAAGCTAGATGCGAATTTTATATTTTTTTGTTATTTAATTTTTTTAAATTAAAGTAACAATTACTAATCTAAAATAATATCTATCTATATATATTATATTTCTAATTATTTAAATCGAATAATTCTATTAATTGCACGTAATGGTACTCCGTCGAGCTTCGTTGGAACTTTCCCTTTGATCTCACCGCTATTCACCGATGCAAAGTGAGCCATTTGTAACCCACGATTGACAATGAAAATCCAAGGACGCGGAAAATCTTAATACGACGAGGATTGTTAAGTCTCGAATGAAGAACCCTCGAATCACTCGAAGCACTTCAATCCGAGTATTCTCTCTGTTAATTAAATCGAAAATGTCAAGTCGAGCTGGGACTGATCTCTGTATTCGCCGAAAAAACTGCGAGACGCGATTTAACAGTTGGATAAAACCACGTGGAATCGATATGGCGAAGGGTTAACAAGAAATAATAAATGAGAAACAATAACGGTTTCACTCTATTCTTATGAATTCTGTAAATTAAACAATATTAGATTAATGTGGATTAATTAATATTCGTATCTTTTCGAAAGAGAAACTGTTTTCTCGAGAGGTTAAGAATTTGCTTAATGAGAAAATTGACGAAAAGTGTAAACGTATGAATATAAATTATATTTCTTTTATAAAATTTATTCTCTTTATTTTGTGCGCAACAATTACGTAATAAGAGTTTGAAGAGGAATAAAATAAAAGTTGAAGCGATCGAAGCTCGTTAAACGTGATAAATAATCCAATAATTGAGAACGAAAGTGAACGAATATAGAACGAAGGTTAAGCTTTGTCTTTGAGCTTGTTTCGCTCTTGATCGGATAATTCTTTTAGCTTAACTTTTATTTAATGTTTAATTTTTTCTCTTGTCAAGAAAATTTCACGATTAAATCAATATTATTAATGAAATTTTACAAGTTACAAATCGACGATCCTAATAAATCTTTTTAAAATAATGATTTTATATTTTTGTAGTGAACATATTTCTTTTACGAAAATTATATATATATATTTCCTCCATTTTTTATTTTTAAATCGTACAATTTAAACGAAATTTCATATACCATCGAATCTATGCAAATAGAAGACACAAATGGTATGTAAATGACAGAGGAACTATAATATTATACATTATGTAATGTCACGTATATGGTCGATAACATACTATATTTCCTATACACAGGAATTTCTCCGAATAATATTCCAATTTAGTGCTATGATTATAAATATAAATAGAAATAGAAATTTTATCGCTACAAATACACAGATAAGAATGAGGAAGAATAAACAAACGATGATTATACACGTAAAATTTTTAAATTGTTTTCTAAAAGAATTGTCGAGAATTGAGAAAGTTAACGAGACGAAAAAAAAATGGAAATTTATATGAATATATCAATTTAATCGGTTCAGGAAGCGTCGCTGTTCAGTGACTAAATTTTGGTTTTGCAGCAGTGAATCTGTGGTTTCCATAATGGTAGGCAGTCGGTTAATTAGTTAGTTACGCGTAAGAGGAATATAAATTAGCCACAGAGGAGTGCGAAGCACGCGCTTCCGTAAATATGATTCCATTATACAAATTCAAGGGAGACGTCTCTCATCTACCTGATGATGTATTGATATTGAAATGAACGAAAAACAAGGCATTTAATCAATGAAGCATAATTAAAAGGAAGAATCGAGTGAAATTGTTATCTTCGTTGTAATTTAATCTCGTACATTTTTTACTTTGTATTTTTATTAATACAATATCGTCTATTGTTAGTAAGGATCGTTATGAACAATACTTCTTCAGAAAAGAAATATATCAAACACATAATTTAGTTGAAGAAAACCGATCAATCTTATTAAAATTAGAAAAACTTTGAACCGTTATAACTCCGAAGATAATGACTTCCGGTCAATCAATAAAGAATCATTAGAAGCGCTGAATCTTCCTCTTTAAAATGGTTTTTTATTTATTTCGATATGACTTCCGGTTTCCGAGATATCGTCGTGTAAAGAAAAGATAATTTTTAATCATTTATCTTAAATTCGATTAATCCTATTAAAATTAGGAAAAATTTGAACCGTTATAACTCCGAAGATAATGACTTCCGGTCAATCAATAAAGAATCATTAGAAGCGCTGAATCTTCCTCTTTAAAATGGTTTTTTATTTATTTCGATACGACTTCCGGTTCCCGAGATATCATCGTGTAAAGAAAAAGGTAATTTTTAATCGTTTACTATCCCCGTCCTTGTCTCTTATTCGGACCTCTTACTCGCACTTCGTCTTACTGACCTATTCCAAAGTCCAGACAAGCGACAGACGCGATTCCTGGAAAAACGTAGTACACATTTCCAAGAAAAAACGTAGGTCAGGGTCCATTCATAATATATCGCTGCGCTGTCTTAAATACTATGAAAACTTTCAATCTTTATATCTCGGCAACCGATTGAGATATCGGGATAAATCAAAAACTGGCTTCAATGGCATCGTATTCTCCATCTTCTGAGTGAGTTTTGATGACAAAATTTGTAATCCTTTCTCACGATTTTTTTTGTAGAAATGTTCAAGTCTCATTATGATTTTGCACAATTGCAATGATTTAAAGTCGCATGGAGACATATATTTAATTATGAAATGTTTTTAAAAATAAAAGATGTGTAAAATTTGTATTTCATTCGCTGATTTTTCACCGGTGAACGGGTTCGCCAATATCGTTGGAAAACCAAGAGAACATCGCCATTCCAATAAATTCGCCGGATACGAATGGAGCCGAAGCCGTTATCACTATCGTCTATGGTTGTCGATCGAAATTGTTCGACGTTGGGCGAAGGGTCAATTGTCTTTAGGAGGTGATAATCCTCGATTGGATCATCGATATTGCACGTTCACGGCAAATCGTCTCGGCCCTGTCTCGCCTCGGTGAATAAAGCGCAACAAAAGTAAAAATAATGTAACGAGCGTGTTTATATTCTTCTATATTTTGCAATGTAATTTTTCAGTATTCTATTATTCCACATTTTCTATATTTCTATATTCCATTCTATATTCCATTTCCAATATAATTTACTTCCTTAATGTTTAATCTGCATCTTTTATTCAAGAATAAAATAAATAAAATCTTTTATTCAGAATATTTAATCATTCTAAGTTAAGAGATTTAAAATGTTAAGAGATATAAATTGATACGAATTTTATGTTCAATGTTAGATTGAGAAACTCGAATTTTTATTTACACTCGAAGCCAAATAATATTTCCGAATAAAATATTTCCGTGAAACGTTCCGTATTTATTCGAACTGTTCCAACAAACGTATAAAAAACTAACAGAGAGGAGCAACGCGAAGCAAAGGCCACAAACTAACCGAAAATCGAGTTACCAACCACCTTTACGAAATCGCGTTTCAGCGATTGATGCACAGCGATCAGCATCCTCCCGCTAACGGTCCAATTTATCAGAGAATCGCTTGGCCCATTCAACGAACGATTATTGCCGATGTTCCAGGTGTTCCTCGTGGAAATACCACGATGATTCTCCCAATTCATCCACGAGAAATCGCTCGTTCGCCGTGTTACAAGAATTCTTTTTTTGGACGACGACCAAACGGATAGCTTTTCCAATGTTTCTTTTCTCTCATCGATAACGATGAGCATGAAATCCGTCATGATGCAGTTTCTTCGATAGGTGGAATCGCAAAGGAGGATTATGGATTGGTGGTGAAACGTAATTTCAGAAAAAAGATTATTTTTTTTGTTGATATAATTTCGATTGTTCGACCAAAGTACGTATGATGTACGAGATTCGCAATACTTGAGCGGAAGAAAAGAGACGGAAAGGGGGAATTTTCTTCAGTCTTTGAAGAAAATTTTCTGGGCAGATTGAGGATCGAAGAATATTCGACCTAGTTATTATAAGAAGCAGTTGTAAGGTAGCGTGGAGATTGAAGATTTCTTTTGTGGAAGTTCTTTCATCGAGGCCGAGTTCGTTTTATTTCTTAATTGAAATTTATATCATGGAAAAAATTTTTCAAGGAACGAAGAGGAAGCGAAGAACGATAGATAAGTTGTATTTAACAAATATTTACGATCAATTTGCTCGTTCAGAAGGAATTTTTAATTCGTTTAATTTCATTTAAATTTTATTCAAGCGTTCAAAGTTTTGTTGTTCGATTAATTTATTACGTATTTCTTTTTTCTTTTTTTTTTGACTTTACACTGTAACCGTAACTGTGCTAAATTGGAATTCGATTAGATTTGATGATCCTGAATTAAATTACGGGGATGCGAAGAGACGTGTCGAATAATCGGGGGCAAAGCAATCAAATACGGTCGCTAATTTCCTCTAAACCCTTGATAAACGATCAGTTTTGCGTGAATCATCGCCCCCTCCCCTCTCCCTAATCTAAATCTCTCAGATACAATGATTCGAAATCGGTAAAATCATGCTCGGCAACTAATCACGACACGGGCATCAAATTCGTTTGCAGATATTCGATTCCAGCATTTAATCTAACTGCGATCATGACACCGCGGTATCCCACGTGTAAATCAATCCTAATTCCATACACGTTCAATCGATGATGCCTTCCATCCTTTTCGAATCAACTCAACTGCGTATTCCCTTTTATCGATTCCTCATGGATCATCGATATTCCAATATTTCTTACGATATTCTACATCTGGAAATTTTTAATAGGTAATCATTCAATCCGAATAACAATCAATTAGAATTAGAATGAAGATTCATTTCCCAAAAAGAGAAATTCTATATATATATATACGAAGGAAAATAGAGTTAAAATTTAAATACAAAATCGAAAGTAAACTTAAATTCATTCTCCGTTAAAACATTATTTCCATTATTTCCACCGAAATTAATTAACGAAGCAAAACATTCCTATATCGTAACGTATCCATTAACATTTTTAATGGATAATAATAACCTGTTGATCGCATTGAATTATTCCTCCAAGTCGGGCAAATTCAAATGATGTACAAACGGATTAATATTAGCGGGCGATGTATCGATTCGCCGATCGATATCACGGAGGAAATTAACCTGGCGCGTTGGCGAAAACGTTGGGGATAAAACGTCTGGTGAACACGGGGTTAAATCCACAATCCTCGAGCACCAATTTACAGTCATTTTAATAGAAGGGTTGCCTGCAGGCGGAAACGCTTGCGATGTACATACTCGCGTACCCGCACTTCACGCTGCTTGCGCGCATATCGTGCGAGAGCACAGGCTGCGGGTTGCTTTTCCTCTCCGCCTGTTTGCACGCCTCGCGTAACTCCCTTCTTTCAACTTCTAATTGACAATTCTGTATGGATTCCTCGTATTATGAATTCCTTAATTGAGATTAGTATTGTAGTGTTTAAGCAGAAATATCGTTTGAGAATGGATATTTTGGAACTTTTGTTATTTTCTTCGTTAATTCTATTGAGATGGATTTTTCATGAAGACTATTTGCGATCTGAAATTGAAAAATGTGAAAAATATTATTTAAATTTAAATTTAAAATTGATCTACTTACTTTTCTGATATTGATAATTAATACAATTTTCCACGATCTTTGTATAAATTCTTATTTCGAGCAAGTTGTACAATCGATTAATGAAATAGAGAGATACAAACGTTTTGGATTAAATAAAATATATCGGAGGGAAGGACACGACGAATGACAAATAAAATTTATTAGTAGTTACAATAACGCTTGATTGGTCCACGCTTTATTCATCCCATTACGTATGCCCGGCAAAGCTCGCTTAATTACTATCCTGTTCCAATAATGAAATACAAGTTAATAATTGCGTAATTATTCAGCAACGTATTGCCAGTCGATGAGGTATTAACACATCTGATCATATGCCGATTGATTTCAATATCAGGAACGAAGATTCAGAATTACGCGATAAACTTTGACGAGAAATAGAAATAGAAAAAAGGAAAGCTTACGTGTTAAACTTATATTTTTATTATATTTTTAACTTTTAGCATTAATCAGAGCTTGTAGAATTTTTTCTATTCATCCTATTTTGTATCCGCGAAAAAATTTTCATATTAAATACAAGGCAAAAGAAAGAATTCGCGAGAGAATTTCGCTTTGCAAAGTATTTCCCGCTTTCGGTCACACTTTTTACTTCTCCTTTTTCCCTTTTCATCACGTTGTCGATATTCGCAACGAAAATAAGAAGAATGTTCCAAGGTTTCGACAAAGAACACGGTACACGATTTTTCGCAATTTCAAGCCTCGACTATATATAGCGATTTATGGATTTTGCCAATTGAACCGTATATTTCGAATTGATTATCTTTGTTCCATTCTAATAATCTCATTTCGATATCGTGATTTCGACGGATAATTGTATATGTATTTCGAAAATCGTACATAAAATTCTTGAAGAAATATACTATACCTATGGAATTTTTATTGAGAATAATACTTTATAAGAAATTCAATAATAGAGAGATATATAATGAAAAATTGAATAAGTTATTTCAATTTGTATCGTTTGAAAATATATGTGTTTGTATGTGTGTGTATCATAACAAACATGTTTAGTTTAATTAACTGTTTAAACTAAGTAATTACGTATATATGTAATAATTAGTCGATTAATACCTGTTGAAACATTTAACTAGTTATTGATCACTCCGAATTTTGGGCGCTATTAATATTTCGATCTTTCAATTGTTTGTTAAATAAATTGAGATGGAAATATATGATATGAAAATGAAGCGGATAATTCAAAATTTAATTAATTTCTTTTCAACGTTTTATTTTATTCATATTTTCATCGTCTCTTTAATTAAATGTAAATTATCAATTAATGATGCATAAACTTCTATAATTTAGTTCGTTCGTAATTAATTTTTCAATCCCGTTAAAAAATATTTTAAAGTATATCATCTAAATGTTAAACAAAAGTAATTATTTCATTGTCTATTTTTCACAGTTAAATAATCGAACAATTCGAATTAGTAAGTAAACTGAAAAGAAATATTCAGTTTTCATTTTAAAAAAAACATGATAGCCCTTTTGTTTGCTGAAAATTTCACAGCACGTGTTTAATATAGAAATATATATATATATATATAAAAATTTTATTCGATTCCAGGGCTGAAATGATACGCAAACATTGAATTAATTAGACCTCGTGGAAAAATTCGTCGGTATACCTCAATCGATATTTCCAAGATTTGAAATCTTGAAAGTACGAACGTAGGTGTGTTTTTAATTTAAAGATTAAGGAAGCTAAATATCGATATTTTTCACGCGATAATATTTTTAAATTTTTAATTCAGAATTCTTGGAAAATATGAACAGCGTCAAAGGTAAAGATTTAATAAAAATTAGGAAAGTTGGATGTACCAGCTGATGCAATCACTGTCGATATTTCCACGATGGATAATATTTTCAAACTTAAATTAAGGAAGTCGGGGTCGAGAGATTCAGTGTCCATATTCATGCAGTAGATTATTTTCAAAGGTTCGTGATTCGAAAACTTGGAAACACGAACGATGCACAACACTAAAGACAGGAAATTTAATAAAAATTAGGGAAGCCAGAGTCCAGAGATGACCTTGTTGGGGCTTCGAAGTTGAACCGTTTCCAGGTAATTATCTACTCGTTAACATTATTAATGAACTAGTCACGTGGGGTCATTGTGATTCGCTCGTGAAACTCGCTTTAAATTAGAGGATCTTTTGCCTTTTTAATAAAACAAATTTAATTTCAAAGCTGTAAAAAGAAAAAAAATAATAATCTGTCAAAATATTCACGTTAAATAATTGTTAAGAATCAAAGCTTCAGAATTTGATTACCGATCTCTTAACCCTTCCTCGAAATTATGTATGAAAATCTCTGTAAATTTTATCACTTAAGATAGTGTTAATCTGTTAATGCACTTCAAAGCGTTCCTCTAACTATTCTCAAAGATACAATTAATTTCCAGTTTCGAGATTTCATTGCCATTAGGATAGGATTAAAATCCAAGTCTTCTTCTTCTTCTCGTGTATACGAGGGATCACATTCATAAGATTTATCATGAAGATTTCGTTCGTTCAAAGCCCGGGACAACCCCTCAAACACCCAAAACAATCATCCCAACAAATTCCTCGTTTATCATCGTTCCAACCCCTATGTTTCATCATTACACCCCCCAATCCTACTATTGTTCGAACGAATTCTCGCCATTATTCCGACCAAACAAATATTAATCAACCTTATATTTTATAATTTATTCCATTCACTTCCATTAAATCGTATAATCCTTTCGTTAACTTTTGCAAATTTAAAGATCGACAATCATAATTTCGAGATAGAGTGATGATTTCTTGAAAAAAACATTAAAAAAAATATTATAAATAAAATTAATAATAATATTATAATATTATAATAATAATTAATATTATAATAATTAATATTATTAAATAAAAATATTACAAAAAAAATGTATAAAATAAATATTTCCCTTACTTTTTCTTAACTTAATCGGATTTTGCAAAATGAAATTTTCACGAATAAAGAAATAAAGATTTGTCGTATAAATATAATAATACCTATTATTGGATACTTTATATTTGTATTGACTTTTGTATGCCACGTGCAGTTTAATCTGATCGTCTTATTGACTCGGCAACTTTATTATCAACAAAAAAAAAAAAAAAAAAAAAGGGCACATATGAGAAATTCCTTCTTCTAATTCGAATCTGGCCGTGTTTAAAACCGGAAACTTTCCCAATTTCGACACAACTTGTTACACAGCCTCGATGCACACGAGTGTCTGTTTACAACGAGTCCATCGACCATCCTGCCCTTCCATACACCACCACCTTTTCTATCCCTGAAATTAAAGTCTGAAGCATGGTTAACACGTCGCATGGAAGAAAAATTGCGCGGAAACACGAGGGTTGATATCGATTCGTCGGGATTCGCCATTGTTCCCTCGCGATACCATCCACGAAATTGAATTCCGTTCGCGGTCATTTGCCCGCGGATTCCCCGGAAGATAGACACGTTCTAACGCGCCACTAACGCATCCGTGAGCGAAACGCTGCCTCGAAATCGAGTAATAGTTAATTTTCCGTGATCAGTTTGCGGCAGATTTCGAACTTCTGTATCCACGTATCGGCCACTCGTGATTTTATTTCCAACTTGTTCGAGTTCATTTCCTTCTTTTGGAAAATATTCTTGGGATTCAAATGTGAACGATGAGATCTATCCAAATACATGGAAATTTTGTTTCTTTTATTTTCGAACGAAGGGAAAAAATTTTTCCATTCACTTCTCCCTCATCCTTTTATTTTATTAAGAAAGGAAGTAGAGAATTTTTTCTATTTACTCTTTTCTGCTGTCTTACAAATTCTTTACAGTTAATTTGTTCCTGACTATGTTTGTTGTTCAATAGCACGGTATTTGCAGATTCACGAGAGTTATCGTGTTCCTTCGAGTTTGATCGTATAATTTATACGATTTTCATACGATATAGGGAGATGATGGAACAGTCGTAAACGTAAGGTTCTCGAAATAGAAAAGGCAGGTCATAGTCAGATACGGATCAATCGTACGGGATACTAAAATCCGGTGTCATGTCAATCGTAGAAAAACAAACGACATCATCTTAGAATTACCTAAATAATATCAACAAATTCATATCGATGCAATCTTTTTTAATGCAAAAAATAAATTAACTGATTCGTAATTTATAAAATATCATCGTTTCCTTCGGTTGCAAAAAAGGAAAAAAAATTTGTTGAGAATTGACGAATCACCCGAGTCATAAATTGATTCAATAATTCAGAAAGAGAGAGCAAAGAGCAGAGAGGAGAAAGAGCAAAGAGAATAAAGAGATCACATTACACCCACGTGAGCAACATAATCACCAAGATTTCGCGTATAACCACAGCTTTCGAACCTGCCCACGCGATCATACTTTTATCCTAATCACTCCATTATAACCCTCCTGCTGTATCCTAACCTCGTAAAAATACCTCCCTCCCTCCCCATAGCAAACAGAAAATAGAATTTTCCTCCATTCATCCTTGCATATCAATCACTTTTTTCTTAATCCTGGATCAAGAAGAGAAAAAGACAGACAGAGAAATATGGAAGGAGGAACAGAGAAAGAGAGAGAGAGGAAGAGAAAAGAGAAAGATAAGGGTATATTTTGGATCAAGAGAAAGATAAGGGGAGAGAGAGAAAAAGAGAGAGAGAAAAAACGGATCGAGAGAATTTCCAGATCACGAACAGGTTCTCAACCTTGATCCCAAACATTGGAGGGATAGAGGTGGGCAGCAATTTGTGGGAAAGAGATTGGTCGGGGCCGATAACGGGGCGCACGTGTCACGGACGTTATAAATAAAGGCATTTGACGGGCTCCGAGGGGGTTGCAAGCCTTAAGACTCACAAACGTTTCTATGGCGACGACATGATCTGTCTATGCGCATGTCGGTTCCGCTACGAGAGAAGAGAAACGGTTGGCATTCGGTTACGCCCTTGGAAATTAGTGGGATCACATACGTGGTGGATCAAGTTCAATATGTACTTAT
The DNA here is from genome assembly GCF_003254395.2 of Apis mellifera. Taxonomy (NCBI): domain Eukaryota; kingdom Metazoa; phylum Arthropoda; class Insecta; order Hymenoptera; family Apidae; genus Apis; species Apis mellifera. Next base: position 11,507,118 of record NC_037648.1, read on the forward strand.
CAAATTTGAATCGAACCCGACGCGAAAGTACTCCGTTTCCAAAGGATTCGAAACTGGCGGTGTCACTGGATTATTAAGTAATTCAAGATTTGTAATTTATATTATCGATACTTCAATAAGTATATAAGTTAAAGATAAAATTTCATCATGTTTCGTGAAGTTTTCCTGATTTTTCTCTCTCAATTATCATTTATTTTTTATTCGATCCTTTGCCATTAATTTAATAATACGTCAACCTAACAAGCTGATAATCCTTTGGGCCTCGATGGCACGATAATTAATTCGATCGATTTATCTGCCCTTCTGCTTGATTAATAATTCGCGAGCTAATAATTCGAAATAACGAAGCTAATGGAAGTTCAATTCGACTTTCGAATTTTCGACAATGTGTAAAACAACGTATATTATTTTTCATCGGTTTACTATTTGTCAAAAAGCCCTCGCGAAACAACGATATCAGTGTCCGTATCGTATCATTTCGATGTTTCGTCATTCTCAATTTTTATCCACAAAACGATTCCAAAAACCGTGTTTACAACCGTGAAACGAATGACGATCGGTCGCGATAAAAATCCCCCCTCTCTTCATGTCAAACTTTAATTACTGGATATCGGAATATAAACCACTCTGAAATATTGTGAAAAAAAAAAAACTGGGAATCGATCCATCGAGTTTCCGCCGAGATTTTATCGCGGAACTTACGAACACCGAGTACACGGAAAAATAAGCCTGCGGAAACGTGACATGTTCGCGGCCTTTTTATCCCCGCGATTGCGACAACCAATCGGATGAAATATGATCGCACGTGGGAACGCCGCGGATAGTTTTGAAACCGGAAACGCGGCTATCTCCATTTTTTCAGGAAATTTTTTTCTTTTTTTTTAGACAGAGAATGTGAAATTGTGGTTGATGAAATTCGCGTTGTTTAATATCGATTGCGATCCTATCTATTTGTAGATACTTTTATTACCGTGTTTTTGAGTTTTTATATCGATGTCGAATCGAATGGAAGATCGGAGGGAGAATTAGAAAATTTTTCATTGAAAATTGTTCGAATCGACAATTTTGATCGACGAAATTTAATCATAAATAATGATAAAAATTCGTTGTATCATACATATATATATATATATATTATATACAACGAACTAATTTATTTTTCAATTTTAAATCTTGTGGATTCAGCTATTGTTGAACAAATATTAATCCAATCTCATTTTTTTTTTTTTGTATTTTTATACACTCTTCCGTTTCGAGCGCAAATAATCGCATTTGAGAGAGAAAAAAAAAATCCCGTGATTTACGACGAAACGTTGAAAATCCGGCACGCATATTTTGGAAATGTAGAGCCAGTGCGACGAGGGGTTCGCAGCTAAAAGATAATTCCACTCTGCATATCCTGCTTCCGCTTTAACCGAGTAGAAGTAATATTTCACTGCAAATATAAATCTCCACCACCCTCCTCATTCCCGATGCATAATTTTAACATTATTTATCATCGTGTAACGTCAATATTATTTCACGTTGGCCGACCACAAGTGAGTAACAGATGGAAATTTTCTGGAAAACGTTAGTTCTGTAGTAATCTCGCATCTCCCCGTGGAAAATGTTCACGTGGAATGTAATTGACACCATCCATACTCGCGAAATTAATTGTGGAAAGGCACCGCGTGTATCTTGGAAGATTGGATGGAACCGGCTCGAAGGATGTTTGTCATAAGAAGATATTGTGGAGCAATAGAGAGGGGAAGATATTTCTCGTTATATTTAAATAATTTCCCGAGGGGAATTCGATTCGAATCAAAAGTGACAAGCTCGTATTTTATCGCGCCTCGCTTTTCGAATTTCTCGTTAAAGTTATTCGAGGCGGGGGATGAAAATGATTCTCAAGTATCCTGCGACGTGAATTAATGATTGTTTGATCGGATAATTGTACGCAATTTTAAATGCGAATTAAATGGAAAGTAATGGCTTAGTCGTGCGACGATTAATAAAAGTCGATCTTGGGAATTCGATTATTTCATTCGAATTCCTTTCGATTTTTACAAAGTTTCGAAAATCGATTCTACGAGATTTGAAATATCGAATGATAAAGGAGCGTTAAAAAATTTGCAAAGTTTCAAAAGGAATCCTAAAGAGGATCTCTATCTTTCATTTTCTGAAAGGTTTTAAAAATGATTCAATTTAGAAATTTCCAATAATTAAATTTTATAGAAAGCTTCAATAACCCGTTTTCCAAAGACGCGAGTAAATCGAGAAGATTCCAAATATTGAAAAAGTTCAAGCGTGCAAGTTGTCAAAAGTATACGAATTATTTCGAATTTAACAGAATATGTTTCATATTACGTATTTTTCTTATAATTATCGTGCGAAGAATACAGTAGTTCGATATATACTAGATGCAACAATATAAGGGACAATTCCGGGAGCGTCAAAGGTGAAAAAGAAATAGAGTTTGCATCAAAGAAGATGTATGCAAATGAAAACATGCATAGCTCTTGAAAAGAATTATAGGAAGAAAAAAAAATAGAAACCGGTCTCACTCTTATTTTCTTTGACGTGGAACGTGAAGACAGAAATATGTGATAAATTTTTAGGTAACTTCGTTTTCACGAAATAATAATACGAATGAAATAATAATTTCGAATAAGAACACAGACAAACAAACAAAAAATAGACGAAATTGAAGATAGAATTTTTTATAAAAATTACAATTTATGTTACAATCAAACTTTTGAACAACTTTTTAACATTATCTTTTTCGATTTCCATATTAAATATAAATACAGTTTATTCTAAGTAAAACTTTATGACAAATTTTTGTTATCGTATAAAGAAATATATATATATTATTCGAGGAAGCTTTAATCCCTTTTGATATACCGAAAAACACACGAACCGACGCGTCAGTACGCGATAAGAAAATGCTGCCGATCGATTCCCTGGAGGATCTTTACACGGTTTCCTCGTGAGGAAGAGACGATTCGTGAAACGTTATTTCGACCCATGGAAACTCTTATAAACTCGTAACGCGACGTGAGAATAAGGTTCGAGTTTTATCGGTTCGAGCTCGATTGGAAACTCGATAAGACGGTCAAAGATCTTGGAAAGTTCGAAGTGGATAATAATATTATTTTGAGTCGTGTAATAAATATTTTTTCTATATTATTTCTTAATAATTCGTAAATGACATTAAAGAAAATGCACACTGTTCACATTTTCACATGTATTTTAAAGGAATAATTTCGAGAAAACGAGATCGTATTAAGATCAAAATGGTTTCAATTAAAATGATGTCCGAGAGGTCAACGAGTTCCATTTTAAATTCCATTGATGCGCTGCTATTTCCCGGGACATTAGATGCTCGACCATCCTCCAAATTTAAAGTTAATTATTACACTAACCAGATTTTGGGCAGATAAAGACGAATCACCACCGACAATCTAACACTATTACGACAAGAAAATAAGAAGAAGTGCAACATTCTCTTTTCTTAAAAACTTTCCAAAATTTTAAATTAGCGACTTTCTTCATCTAAAAATCCTCCAAATCAATCAATGATTTCTGAAAAATTACGTGAATTTTTGATGAAAAATCGAGATCTGAATGGTCCAATCTAAAATAAAAGTTGATTTCTTCCCCGAATTTCTTAAATGAGAGAATATTCATCAAAGGATCCAATTCAGATTTCCTTTCCTCTCCTTTCCGTTCGAAACGAATATTACGCGTTCAAAATCATAAATTGTTCATGGTTCTTCAAGTGGTTCGCTGCGTTTTCAATGGCAAAACGAAGTAAGTAAGCGATCGATCATAGTTGAACACGTACGCGTTGAACCGTTTCGAATGCTTGGAGATCGATCGAGGCGAATTCCCGCGGGCCAAGGGGTGAAAGAAGAGGATGAAATAGGAATTCCAACTTTATCGAGTGTTTTTCTTCTCTCCTTTTCTCTTTCTCTCTTTCTTCTTTTTGCAATGTTCTTTCTTTCTTTTTTTCTTTTTTAGGATAATAATACCAATATCTTTTTTTCCTCCCTTTCTTTTTTTTTTTTTACATTTTTTTTCGAGTTCTTTCGCGATAAAAATAAAATTTGTATTGTATTGTCGAATTTTTAATCTCTGGAGTTTTTTTTTATGAATAAATTTTCGATAGTCTTTTTTTTTCGGTGACGAGAGAGAGAGACTATCGAATATTAATTGGATTGATTTTCAAAATTTGATTCTTTGTGCTCTTATTTTATTTGCATTGATAAATGTCTTTGATCATACATTTTGAAAAATGTACGAGCACGAATTTTTATCAATACGTGAATTTAAAAATCATAATAATGGAACAACATGATCTTGTTATTATAATTCTATCATTATATATTTAATTTCAATTGTCTTTCATTTACGAAATATTTACTTATAAAAATATACGAAGATAATTTTTAAAATCTTTTACATAGATCATTTATATAGAGATCAAAATATTCAAAATAACAATCGATATCTTCTTCATTCGCTCTTTTCTAAATTGCTTTGTAACAAGGTGTGAACAAGGGATGATCTGTGAAGAAAGGATTAAAAGCGAATTAATCTTCGTGTAAAAATATTCGAATTTCATCCAAGATTTGTTCAACATTTTCTAATCCCTTTGTGGAGTTGCTTTTTGCTTTTTCTTTCGGAAATTCGGAAATGTTCTCGTTTCAACTTTTACTCATTATACCCATTAGTTAAACGATCCACGAGCAATCGTTTCATCCAAGACAATAATGACAATCGTAACTCTGAAACTCCATTTTCTTCCGTTGGAACAACGACAAGAAACAGGATCCAGGGATAGTTGATTCGATTTTTAGCTCTGTTGTTGGCCTTTCGAAAAAAAGCAAAATGATGCTGAAATTTTATGGATATTACGCATTCAGAGAATGAAATTGCTTTCCATTTGCATCCTACGATATCTTTCTGTGTGTTATTTGCCGTTGCGTGGATGGAATATAGTTTTTTGTAATTAATTTTTTTTCGAAATATCATTGGGAAAAAAGAATTAATCCAACGCCCAACAGAAATTTTCAAATTGTTTCCGATTTTTAAAAATTAATTTCACGTTCGATTTTATTATCAATATTTTTTCGCTTTTTCAATTCGTCGATTCAAAATTTCCTTACCAGACGATAAATTTATATAATTTAAAAGTTTTTAAAATATTATTCAGATCAAAAATCGAATCGCATTGATCCAAAGCAATTTTTCTTAAATATCCAAAGACACAAATCATTAATTTCTCCATTATCTTAATCACGTAACTCTTACTGTAAATCTTCTACTTTCTATTTCCATCCTAGTGTACTTTTTAAATTGAGGATTTAACTTCGAAGGGAGGGCACCGTGTTAATGGCGACCGTGTTTGCAGACTTTTCACTTCACCGACTGACTTTCGGTTGATCTTCCCGTAACCGAGATATGAAATAAAATCCATTATCCTGTTGACACAAGAATTCTTTTTCACCTAAAAATATATATATTTCTTCAGAAATTATTTAAATTCTCTCTGTCTTTTCTCTTTTGAATAGTTAAAGAAACTTTTTTTCGCCTCGAATCGTCCTTTATACATTTTCGTCACCGTCCATAACGAGGAGAAGAAGCAGAAACCTTCTTATTCCGTTCTCACGTCGGATACTTTGGTTTCGGATACAGGCTTTCAGGATGCCACGAGCTTTTTCCCCCTTCACGATGGTTTCGAGTATAGAGTTTGCACGTTATGCAAGGATTAGGATCGCCAGATACCACATTCGTGGTTGTAGCCCCGATAAAAATGGGTCAGAATGCTTTTATCCTTGCCTCGTGATAAGGATTAAGGAACAGAACAACGTCGCTTTCATCTTTTTTTTCTTTCTTTTTTTTTTGCGACTTTATCAAGGAAAAATTCTTCGTTTATTGAATCCTTAATCTTTTCCACGTTGAATGCTTAATTATGTTTTGGGAAAAAATGCAGCATCATCTTTTCGAACGAACTTTAAATATTTTTTTTATCGAAAACAATTTTCTCTATAAGAAATATTGCATATTAGAGTTGAAGATTAGTTCTTTAAAGTAAATTGAATCATCGATAAATTGAAGCATCAAACCATTTATTTATTTTATCAAATCTTTTTCATTTTTTAAAATCTTAAAATAGTTTCATCTCATTGGTTAATGAAAATAATACGAGTAATAAATAATTATGTATAAATCGTTAATTAAAACACATAAATAAAATCGAGACACGTTTATTTTTGTCCATTGTTAAAATTATTTTTTTATTCTTCGAATTCCAAACACGATTTTTTTTATTATTTGGAATCAGAATTCAGAAGGGACGATGAGATAATAAAAGGTAAAGAATATCACGAATTTAATGATAAGCGTCAAGCATAAAAACAATTGACCTGAAAATATTCGATTTGATAGATTCATCCTCTTTACCGAGTTCACGCTTCGCCCAGCATTTCCCACTTTATTTAACGAACGAGGGATAAGCATTGATTTTTCCGAGATCATCGAATATTATAATAATAATAGAAAAAAAATTCCATCCCTTAAAAAGATTTTCACTTTTCTATTTCCTTTGATATTTATACATCGACAAATATAAATTTCTAATCTGTAACGTAATTATTAGCCTCCAAATCTTTTAAATTTTATTTCCATTCCAATTCTCATCCAATCCACAACCCAACAACGAAATTACATTTATTTCCATTAATAATCTTTTCATCCACCATTATTATTATGCGCGTATAAACAGCAAGTACATGCACACGACTGGTATCCATGATAACCCATCCCAGGACGTCGTGTAACAACGTTCAACGTATTGTTCATCGTTCCACACCCGCAACAACTGTTCATTTCTCACGTCCATGGATGGAATTACACTTGCTATTCCCCGATGACTTCGCAACATCGCGATAAATCACTCAAAATTCTCCCTTATGGAGGGGGAGGGAGAGGGAAATTAGCACCGGTCTAATTGTGATTAATAACATCGTTCAAGAGGAGAAACCAACAGTGGCGGCTTCACGAAGATCCGCGTGAATAATCCCCCCTCCCCCAGTTTTAGCATTAGCATCTTATGGTTGTTTACCGGTTGTCTATCGCCGAGGAGGAGAATCAAGGGGGAACGAAGGAGGGATCCAGAATTCGGGATCAAAGCTAATGCATTCTGTTACTTGGCGGGTCATGGTTTGCGGTTTTGATTGAATTTTACGGAGAGACGCCGCGACAGAGGAAATGGAACTCTCGTCTTTGAGACTGTCACTGCCACCACCCGATGTATAAAGACTGTTGGGTGTTAACTGTTTCCTCTTTTCTTTGTCGAGAGTAGAATTTGGAAAGTCTCTTTAGGGAATTTTTTTTTCTCTCTCTTTTGTTGTTAACTGTTAATTATTTGTTAACTGTTTCCTCTTTTCTCTGTCAAATTTGGAATTTTTTTCATTGGAATTCTCTGGAATTTTCTTGGAAGAAAGAAAAGTTTTTTCATGTCTGTTTAGAGAATTTTTTTTTCTTTTGTTTGCTGTTAACTGTTAACTGTTTATTAATTGTTTCCTCTTTTCTCTGTCTGAGAGTCGAATTTGGAATTTTTTTTATTGGAATTTTCTGGAATCTTCTTGGAAGAAAGAAAAGTTTTTCCATGTCTGTTTAGGGAATTTTTTTTTCTCTCTTTTGTTTGCTGTTAACTGTTAATTGTTTGTTAATTGTTTCCTCTTTTCTCTGTCTGAGAATCGAATTTGGAATTTTTTTCATTGGAATTTTCTGGAATCTTCTTGGAAGAAAGAAAAATTTTTCCATGTCTATTTGAATATTTTTTTTTTCTTTTTTATTTGTTGTATATTTTCTTTATACATTTGAAAATTGTAAGAACAGATATATAGAATTTTTATCAAATTTTATTTCCTTATTTCGTTATTTTTTCTCATAGAAACGTATCTTTGTATTTCGTTTCAGAGAAAAAGCGTGATAAAAAATTTTACGACGGAGGCGGGTGAAATTAATCTGATCACGTTCTAATTACCCGGCTAAAATTAATAATTACGAATACGTTTTTGTCCGGAACGAATGAAACAATGTTATTTTTGACCCATTCATTGACCAATTCACACGTATGACTCGTCTAAATTGGAATTAATAGATCAACGAATTAAATAATTCAAACTTTGAATCGCACACACGCGATCCATAAATTTTATTTACATCGCAACCGTGCAAAATATAATTACCTCAATTTTATCCAATTAACGACACCGTGGCCAATAATTCCATTTTCATCGATCACCGAAAACGCATTATCTTCCCAAATTTTCGTGTTATCACGCTGCTCCCGTACAAATTGAAAATCCATTATTCTCCCAGAACGCGTATAAAAATCGCTCCAAAAATGTCCGTTCCAAATGGAAACGAATAGCGGGAATTTCGAAAACAGTAATACGATCAACGTTGTCCATCCTCGTAAAACCCTCGATTAAAATGAAACAAGATTGAAAGGAGATCTGGTATCTGGAAGAAAAGACAGGGGAGAGTTAAGATTAAACGCGATAATGGAGATTAGGATCTCTTATGCCCGCAATAAGCGAGGCAACAAGGAACGTTTTCGATCAAGAATAAAGGGATTGAAATTGTTGCAATTTTCCGTTTACCGAAAGATCGCCACCGGAATTCTCGATGGAAATTAATAGAAAAACGAGGATCGAGCCAGCTGAACGCGATCCTGGCGCCAGAGGGTGGTGGTTTCGAGGGGGATGCACGCCAACGAACATGAACTAGTTACTTAAATCTATCTCCACCCCGTCCGTCATTGGCTGCCGGCCAATGATACGTGCCGCGTGTGGCCGCCGCACATCTACCGCGGAATCTCGGTATAATAATATATCTTATTGGGAAGTTTCCGCCCCGAAACTGAATTTTGGTCGGATATATAACAGAGAAAGGGATGGGACGTTCGATAATTTGTCAAGTATTATTGGAATGTTTGATCGTTTAGAATTATTCCAAGTATTTTTTTTATTCCTTCTATTTTTATATTTCGCGTGTTATATTATCGGTCGATAATCGATTTTCTTTTTTTATATATATAATTATTTTGTAGTTCGATATTCGTGTATCATTACGCGATAAAATTGATAATTTCGAATATTGGAATAATTGAATAATAATTGCTCGCTATTATTCCATAAATATATTTATTTACCCATTTGATAAAATATTTTCATAAATGGAATATAATTTTTTCTGGAAATAAAAAAATTATTGTTATTATTATTTACTTATTTTAAAGCATTTAGAAAGCATCCTCTTATCGATTATTTATCATTATCCAATTGGAAGTAAGCCAGGTATACGTGTATTTCGTTAACTAAGTACATTTTGAATACGAAAATTCTCTATTTTAAACATTATCAGTTTTTAACTTTGTATCATGAATATAAATCACGAATTACACAATACCTTCTATTCCCTTTTAAAATTATATATATATAATTTTGATCACTTTTAATCACAAAGTCCACCACAATTTTATAACTTTATTAAATATTCATAATTCGACTGCATATGCCCGAAAATTCAAAAGTTAACTCTTCGAGTTAAAATGAAACAGGAATAAAAGATTAAAAATCACGGTGAAAATATATTCCTGGATACAAGTTTACCAGCTTTCCACCAATTTCTTTTCAATTATTCAATAACTAAAAAAACGAAATCTCAAATTTATCCTCAATTTCATTCTATCTCCAGAGATAGCCAAAATTTTAACGCGCCACGGGATAAAGTTACCTTAATAATTTTTTCAACACGTTCAAGCATTTCCAAATAAAGTTATTAAACTGTTAAAGTAATAACATTATTCGAAACATCTCAACTTCATCCATAACGAGTTCACCGTCCGACTATTTTCTTAAACAGCACTTTTATCGTGAATACACATATCTCTCGTGAATAATCGTATATTTGCGCATTGTTCGTGGAAAACCTTTAATAAAACCTTCGGTTCTTTATATCGAACGTTGCTCCTTTCCCAAAAGGGGTTGGGAAAATTCATAATAACCGGTTGGAGAAGGTGGGCCGCATAAACAGGCGCCAAGGATTTATCGTTGGCGAATATTGACTTCGCTTCATCTCGCCCCCGCCTCGGCTACGCCAAGAAATGGAACGCCTCCTGAACTGTTACGCGATACGGCAAACAAATAATCCGCCGTGTATTCCGTTCGTATCGCGAACGGTTTACACAGGCGTACTCCATAACTCCGGCTCCCTCTCGCGGACCTTATTATTGGATATTCGAATTTCCCGCTTCTTTCCACGCGGGAGAAAGAAAAAATCGTCGCGATTGCAATTCTCGATCGATTATACTTCAAATTTCTTTTCTACGATATTTCTGCGCATTCTGTAATACAAGAATACAAATGTGTGAATTAGTGAAATGTATTAAAAAAAAAAAAAAAAAGAGAATAAAATATTCTTCTTCTATGCTCGATTCTTTTTTTTTTTGCTCCATTAAATTGGTAAATTTTGTTTTATTTTTATATTTATCGACGAGATTAATACGATAATAATGAAATTATTGGAGTATATATCTCGTTATATTTTGATTGTTAAGGAATTGTATCGCAAGGGTAGAAACTTGTTTCGACTTGGCGCGAATAACTAGCACGTGGATGTTATATGGGAAAGGGAAGGGGCTGGGGGAGAAGAGGGTTTGAGTTTGAACTGCGTGAAACATTAATTTTCGTTTCGCAAGACGTTTAAACTGTTTGACTTTGTTAATTGGCGTGCCTGTTTGTTCACGGATGTATATATACAACGCGCAACACTCGCGAAAAATGCATAAGAAAAGACCACTTCCAAAGTTTGGATTGCTTTTCAGCAATTAACTACTTTTCGTCTTCCTTACGAAAGTGTTCATTACGTTCGTCTTGTTTCGCCCTTCTTTGTTTAATTTTGCGCTAATGTAAAAAGGGAGGTAACGTAAATTGAAGAAACAATGATTCAAAATGATTATCTTAACACGTTTCGATTTACGAAGAATGTATTTGCGTTTTTCATATACGTTTAAGTTCGAGTAAATAAATTCTTCTAAATGATTCAGAATACTTTTTTCGAGCCCCTTTTATACAAATAATTCGAATATTCGAATGACGAACTGAAAAGTTAAATAAATAAATAAACTTCTTGGGGGGAGGGGAGGAGGAAAGAAATCGTTTGCCCAATCTAGAATTTGGCACATGCAGTTATTTGTGTTTCCAATCTTCAATTAATTCTTGAAGAGTAAACAGGGGAAATGTTGAAATACACGTGGAGACCGGGTACACATCACGTATTAGAGAAATTGACCGACCCGGCAATTTCTCCATGGAATTTGTCATACGTTCAAATTTCAAATTTAATTTGAATAAATTTCATCGCCTTAGATTGGAAAGACGATACACGGCTCGTTTATCTAATAGAATACGAGGTTACGATATTCTAATCTATTACATGGAGTATTCGATCTCGTGTGGCTTCTTTTAAAATGACCCGAGTCTCTAGCTTCGTAATAACATTAGTCACCTGTCATAATTGTGACAATGTTAAACGAGTTAAGGAGTCAGACGAAAGGTCTTCGAGTTTGAAGAATTAGAGGAAGAGGCTTCGAAATGAAAAGCATCGCCTTAAAAAAGGCATATTTTTATTCATTCAATATAGCATTAAAAATCGAAGGGGAATGAAAGATTTGTGTGTGTACAGCATTTTGATAAACATAAAAAAAAAATAATTGTAAAACATCGAAAAAAGAAATGCCTGAGGAATCAAATATGTGGAAAATTTCTTTTTGTCACTTTCACATTTCTTGTGAAAAGTTTCAATGCATCAATGAACGATGGACGATTCAACAACGTGCAGAATGAATATTGATTCCAAAGAGATCCATAGCAAAGAAATGTTGTTTTCATGTTTTTTTGATTTATCACGAATTTGAGTGGAAAATGACAAAATAATTCCTACATCTGAGGATTGAAAGGATGTGTTAATTTTTCCAAGTGTATTCTTTAAAAATTTTGAAATTTATAAATGATAAAACGATAAATTTTCCGATAATAGAAATTGAAACAATTCCCCGTAAAATTGATAACATTTTTAAAAAAAAAAGAAAGAGGTGCAATTTATATGTTTAATGGCTCGATTCGTTCTCTTCGAACTCGTTAATTTCGTCTGGATGAGGAAGGGGGGGGGGGGCTGATATTAATTGCAACATTTGAATTCAACGTTTTCGTCTAGCAAGTATCGGCATATCGAGCCGAGTGAAACGTTTATATCGAGTTCCTGAATTTAATTATACAAGTCTGCACCTTTGAACGTGCCATATACCGATATCCAAGTTTCATGGAAACCATTACAGGATGCAATCAAGTTTCCACTCATTTTTCATTTGAAAAGAGTAATCAAACGTAAGTAATTTGACAGATTTCATTTATGTTTGTTTCTTTTGTCACTTTTATATCACGATATATGATATGAATAATTACTATTTTGAAACTTGGATGGATACTACTTGGATACTATTGAAAATAAATTTTTTAATTTTAAATTTTGATAATGATTAATGAATGAAATTTACACAAGTAAATTTTGTTTTAACAAGATAAGAGAAACTCGTTTACATTCTTCTTCTTTTCAAGGACGAAATATTCCTTTTTTCCAAATTTATATATATATATATATTTTCATGATTTTCCAATTTTAAATTTACATTTTGATAAAATTTTGAATAATAAGAGAGATTCGTCTATTTTTCTTCTTCTTCAAGAGGCGAGATATATAATTTCTAGATTCTACACGTGTATGTGTTCATAATTTATTATTCGTGGAAGGGATGAGGGCACGAAAAAGTTCTAAAAGAGACAGATTTCGATGTTCGTTTGGAGAGAGAAAAAAAAAAAAAGTTGAGTTAGCATGGAATATATCGGCGAACAACAGTATGCAATCGAAGTTCTGAGATGTTAGTCAGAATCTTTCCAACAAGAAAGATGATATATTACCGTTTCTTTGTCTCCTATTCAATTCGTTTATCTTACTGAAATGTACTCTACTTAAAATTCAAATGCATTTATAACTCTAGCCTCCAATTGAAAATAATTCCTCGAACATATTGTTCAAAAGAAACTTTAAAATGGTTTTTTTAAAAAAAAATGATTTATTGTCGCGATGTAACGTAAATTGTAAATTACAAAAATAAAAAAGAAATTTGAAAACTTAATAGGTTCGATAATTTTAGTGTCTCTCTTCCTCGAGGATACAAATATTAAGAAGAATATTTCAATGCTTAAGGATATTTTGTGCAAATTGTATTCAAAATATATCAATTTTCTCCTACAAGTTTTTGTTTTCTTTGTAACAATGGAAGATTGTTTCGCATTATAAAACTACAGATTGGCATCGTTGGCGCTTTCACTCCTGTATTCTTTTTTTTTTGTTTTTTGTTCCAGAAAGAATACAAAGTACAATCTCTGTTCGTTTTTCACAAAGAATCTAGTTTCACAAAGAACCGCCGAGAATTTCTTTATTATTAAAACTACAATTTTAACATTGGAACGAAATCTTTCCTTTTACGCGAAAATAAGAATCCTCTTGATATATTCCCGACTTAAAGTTCTTACCTAATTTTTTTCCAAATTCAATTCGAATTCGAGCGATTCATCTTCGAATTAGAGTTCTTCTACGTACAGGTGAAGAAACGAATAAAATAAAAAATTTAAACGAAAACTTTGAAGAAAAATTGATATCATTCTCACCATTTCTTTTTATGCAAAACACACAATATATGAATGCACGAATGTAAGGAAAGCAATGCATAAAAAATGAGACTAGCCGTGCTGCTACTGATCGTTCGATTTTCCAAATTTCGTTTTTGAAAGACTCTATCTTGAGATATTTGCAATTCTATGTCCCAATGCAAATTTCCAAGAGTCGCGTGAAACGACAAATCAAGAAACAAACAAACGTTAAATATTTCTGTGGATTTCTTGAAAGGAGAAAGTGTGTTATAATATAGATTTCTTTCTTTTTTTTACACTTTTTGATTTGAATTATTAATAAAGCTGAAAACAATCGCGTTACTTGGCTGTAATATTAAATTTCAATTCGAAAATATTAATTTTTGAAAGGAAGTTTTACTTTAATCAAACTATTACAAATTATCCTTTCATGTAGGAAAACAATAGAACAATTCCATTTTCACCTTTTCACAATCAAAAATGGGCCCTCTATTATATATCACGAATTCATCTTTTTATTTAATAAATGATTAATCAAACATTTTTCCCTTTTTCTTTCATTTCAAATTATTTCTTTTTCACAGCCAACACTTCTACCAAACCTAAAAATCAAAGAACCAGAACACTTTAAAAGAGACAAAAGAATAATCAAATTTCACCCTTCAACGTTGCACCCTTCTCTTTTTTATTACAAAATTTTTCTTCTCTCTTCTTTTCTCCATAATTAGATTCTATCCTTTCACGGTTCTCATCAACAGAACTCCCACCTTTAAAACTCACAAAACACCTTATATATACATAAAGGATTCCCCTAAGATCAGACATTCCCAGATTTGGCCCGGAATCCGGGCAGAGAGTATTCGAGGGCAGAAAGAAAGGGAGCAATCGAATGCAACCTCCTGGCCTTCTTTTCTTCTTCACCAGACGCACAACCACCATTTCCCTCCCTCCAACCCATTACCGATATTGTTAATCTATTCATCGGTACTTGGCGCCGGTTCAGCCACACTGTTGCCACGGTCAACAGCGTAATTCAGTCGTCAACCGTGCTTGCCTTTCCTCACGCTAGATTTAACCAAAATCGGCGAACGATGATTAGGAATGGAACGGGGGTGGGAAATAGGCGGAATGGAAATACAGATCGTTACCACGGTTCGTTCAACGAGCGAAAGAATTGGGAAGATAAACAGGGCGATAAATTCGCCCTGTCGAGCACCGACTTCCTGCCATTATCCTATTTATTCGATCGGTGTGAACAGGTGATTTATCGGTCAAAGACTTAATTCAAATAAAAGGGGCGAAAGAAGGATCAGATCGAGTGATTGGAATCGAATTTTTGCATCTTTAGAATAGATGGAAAATATGGTGTTTGATGTGGAAATATCTTCGTGTAGATATTATTTTTGACCAGCCATTCAATGTTCGTTTCGTAGAAAACATCTTTCGAAAAAATTCGAAATTTGAAATTCTCAGATGAGAAATTGAAATATGAAGCTACAATTATTCTTTAATAAGATCACTTTGATCTTTGATTCGAGGATTATTCCTGAGGGAAATAAGTGGGATCACGTTTGAAAGAGAATGAGATATATAAGCGATTGAGGCAAATATTTTCATGAGAAACAGGAAGCGTCACGGTTGACTGGTTCAATTCTTTCGTATGTATCAATTTCGTATTCCTGAATGAAATATATCGGGAAAACGTCTGATCGACGCGAGGCATCAAGATAAAATGATAGAATAAATAAATGAAACTTTCGTGCTTTACCTCCCAATTTTCCCGCGCCTAGAATTCCCGAATTTCCTGGACAAAAGAGATTTTCTTTACTATTCTACGATATCGTTCGTTTCTTTTATTTATCGAGATCCTTCTTCTCTCGCCTTTCTCTTCCTTTCCTTATATAAATTTACAAAATTTACAAGAGTTGCAAGAAATTAGTTTACACTCAATACCACAAAAAGGAAGCCTTCAGATATTTCGTTATTCTATATATGTACGAGGGAGCAAGAAATTTCTCTATCTCTTCGGAATTGCCAATTGATCACGGAGTAGACGGTTAATTAACATATCAATTTGCCATCTAATTAGGAAGGCGACGCACTTCATTACCTTCAGGAGGAAGAAGAGGTGCTTTCAAAGCAGAGACATTCGATTGATCGAGTCGTCGCAGGCCGGCAGGCGAATAGTAGTTTAATTGAACGAGGCGCGAGAAACCTTTGAATTAATGGGCAAATAACGAGTTTCGAATTGAACTATTTATAAAGGCAAGATCTCGAGGGCGAGAAATAATCTAATTCTTGATGAAAGAAATAATGAAATTTCTTCGATCGTTTAATTCGAGTGATTTTTGCTTTATCTTTTTTTTTTCCCCCTCCTTTATACTTTTGTAATAAGAAAGAAGTTGAGAAAAGTTGCTCGATACTCTCTTTTTCTTCCCAAGAAATTAATTCCTTGCACGCTTTTCGACCAATATCTTCCAATACATGGGATATTTTTAAATTTACTAGCACAGCACGTGTGATCTAAACGTGTGTTGTTTCGCTGTGAAAAAGAACGCGTGATCATCGCTTGAAAGAGGTAATGGAAGGCTATACTCAGAAGTAAGATTAAAATTCATCGTCACGTACATCTAACGATTTCGTAATGAGGAGACGTAAAAGCTTTTCGAGCTTATCTCTTGTCTTTTAACAAACATGCACTCGACTATCAATAGAGAAAAAATTGCACGAAAAGGTGCATCACACTCTTTTAATATCGCTCGAATTATTCATATCATTATTATTCAAATTTGCAATTTGTAAACCACGAGGAATCGTTGAAATTATTCCATAATATATTCCATATATATTGATTAAAAGAAATCATTGACTTAATATTGATTAAATATCACAGAGAGTATCATCTCATTTCAAAAAAATCATTTCAAGAAATTCTTCGATATTGTTGATGTTTCACATTTTTTTCAATCAACTTCGAAATTCAATTCAACGAAATATATATTTCATCGACGTGTTTTGTTCAAATTGTAAGAAAGAAGAAGCATCATACCTCCATGAAATTATTCTCGACACATGCTAAATCCAATGGGTTCCGCGCAATTTTATCCTTTAGTATTCTTCTCATAATATGCATCCTAATGTTCACTTCCCTCCTCTTCTTGCTCTCAAATTATCATAGAAAATACATCAAGCACCGCCATTAGCATACAACTTGCATCGCCGCAATTCGGTTTCATTCTTCCGCCTTTTTACGAAGAACACTCGGCCAGTTTCCTGAATAAATATTAACCACCTTTTTTAAGCCACCCTAGCACCCATAATAATTTCAAAACAATCCGTCCAACTGTTGAAAATATCGGACGAATGTAACGCGTTAACAGAAGAATCGTTTAAAACTGGAGGATAGCGTCGTAAATGGTTAAATTTTCTTATCACGCTATATTATAATCCGAATGGATGTACTCTTGTTAATTCTGTCGCGAGAGTTTGCGAGTTTGAAAAGTTTCGTCCAGTTCTGGAACGCCGTCAGGTTTCAGGGATCGACTGAACGAGAGACAAACTGATCGCGAAGTAGGCCGGTTGAATCTATTAAAAAGTTGCCAAGAAAGTGCTCTTCCCTTGTATTCTTATTAGTTGAAATTCCAGGCTGCTGTTAACGAAATTTGTTTTTCGCGATGCTGGGGGATTAAAACGAAGGAATCGGACGTTTTTAAGATTCTCTAAGAGGCTCCTACGAAAGAAGAAATCCGTTGATTATGCAAACGATCGCTATTCGATTAAGAGTACTTTGTTTTCAAGTAAATTTATCGGGAGCTCGATTTATGAGAGAAACTTAACCAACTTTTTAAAATCTTTAACGAATTAATACGAATCTGTTTATAGCATTCTGGAGACTCGAGGTATTCGTATTAAATCAGGAATCCTTTTCCTTCTTCAAAGAATTTTGTATTATCCTCCGTTAAAAAGTGGGATCACGCGTTGATCTATTATTTATAATGCTACTACCTTCCTCACAAAACTCTTCGAAATCAAATATATTTTTCATCCAAATCTCGATACCATGAAACTTCTCGCAGTCTTCTTTATATTTTCAAACTCACTCCCAAAATTTTATCCCCTAGCAAAAGAAGAAAGCTTGCCTCTGTTATTCCAATTAACCCAAATTCAAAGAAACAACCTTAAAAAAGCATCGACAGATAATCGTCGATTAACAATTTTGCAGGCTCACCTTGGTGTAGACACCGGCGCTGGACAGTTCGTTCTCGATGACCATCACGATGATTCCGAACATCCCCATGACGAGGGCGTAGTCGCTGATGCGTTTCCGCTTCTCGAAAAGGGCCTTCCGCCTGCCGAGCCGGTAGCCGACGTTCGGTTTGTGCTTCGAGCCCGGCCCGATGCTGCCCGAGGGGCCCTTCACTTGCCCGCCCCCGGCCAGGACGCGCTCGTCCACGTAGCGCGGGTACTCCGAGTGGATGCCGACAAGGGCGATACCGGCCTCCTCGCCGGTTCCGGTTGCGCCGCCGCTACCGCAACCAGCACCGCCGCCACCCCCGGCGCCCCCCACGCCGCCCCCGCCGCCCACGCCGCCGCTGTTCTTCATCGCCCCCGGGATCGAGAGTGTCGACACTGGCTTCCGTAGCTGGAACAATTGCGATCGGCGGGTCAGTTAAAGATTTTGGAGAGGGATTTTGCGATTGCGGATGGGGGAAAAGTGTGCAGATTATTATTTTTTGTGGTTGGAAGAATTGTTGATGGAATAGGGTAATGATGATTTTGTATTAATTTTGATTGGAGGTGGAAAGGAGAGTGGACGGAGTAAAAAGTAAAAATAAAAATTATTGTATCGATTATTTTCGTAGAATTGGAAGAGTTGTTGGTTGGATTGCAAAAATTATTGATGAATAATGATAATTTTGGATTATGGATGATTGGATTATAGTAGTTGAAAGAAGAGTGGACGGAGTAAAAAGTAAAAATAAAAATTATTGTATCGATTATTTTCGTAGAATTGGAAGAGTTGTTGGTTGGATTGCAAGAATTATTGATGAATAATGATAATTTTGGATTAATGATTGGATTATAGTGGTGGAAAGAAGAGTATACGGAAATAAAAATAAAAATTATTGGAAAATCGATGGTGCTAATTACTTTTTTCGTAGAATTGGAAGAGTTGTTGGTTAGGATTATTGGATGAGGAAAAAGTATATCGATTACTTTTATAGTTGGAAGAATTATTGATGAAATATTAACGATAATTTTGTATTAATGATTGGATTAAGTGGAAAGAAGAGTGTGAATAGAATAAAAATAAAAATTATTGGAAAATCGAAGGTGTCGATTACTTCCACAGAATTGGAAGAGTTGTTGGTTAGGATGATTAAGGAAATTGATTCAGGATTGTGCCGATTTCGATGATTGGATGGTGGTGGGAAGAAGAGTGGATCGTTTCGCGGCACAACGTTCATTGTGGCGGGAATCCTTCTCGTAAAATGACTATTTAAAACGAAACGGAAGATGGTGTGGAAAATATAAGAAGATCTTGGGAAATCGTAGAAATATCAAATTAAATCTTCCTTTAACTTAATTTATTTCGTTATATTTAATTTAACTATTTTTTTTTTTATTAAATTTGTGATCGAGAAATAAGA
The DNA here is from genome assembly GCF_003254395.2 of Apis mellifera. Taxonomy (NCBI): domain Eukaryota; kingdom Metazoa; phylum Arthropoda; class Insecta; order Hymenoptera; family Apidae; genus Apis; species Apis mellifera. Next base: position 11,526,538 of record NC_037648.1, read on the forward strand.
TAAAAAGAGAATCGAGTAAATCATTTTGCTAATTTTAAGTTCTAACATATAATAAAAAAATACCTACTGAAACAAAAAAATTTGCACCACATATCGGTAAAATATGAACTGAATCTCGCCATCGTTATCGTTTTATTTTCATCTAAAAAGTTGAAACGCGACTATAAAAATACGAGACAAAGGCAATGAGGTATCGAGCGCGAAAAAGTCGAGTCGCACGAAACCTTTGTTCCAGTTTAAAAATGAAATAAGATCTCGGTGGTAAAGTTTATAAGAGGTGGACGTTTGCGAAATCGAAGTGGATGTCGATATATACATATATGTGTACATCGTCGAAATAAACGGATGGAAACGTCGAAAACCGTGGAATTCGGAACGACGACAAGCTGCGTCGTTTACGAGTGCTCGTCGATTCGGATCGCGGGGAAATCCGGTCAAGGAGGCGATCGGCGTCGCCTTGGAATCTCGATTGGCGGAGATCGATTGTGTTTAGTGCGAGGCGGGGAATGGATAGCGGCGTTCGGGGCGGAAATCAAACGAGTTCGATCGGAAAATAGGTTTATTCTCTACGCTTCGAAGTATCTGAAAAATGCGAAAAATAAGTGGAAAATAAAATTCTACGAAAATGCAATATAACGATGATATTACATTAAGATATAAAACGAAAAAAAAAAAAAAGAGAAAATGTTCCGATATATGAAATTTCGTTGAAAATTTTGATGAAAATATCTTCAATTTATCGTAATTAAGATTGTCGTATACGATACTATTTCCAAAAATAAACACATTAATCGCGTAATTTACCTTAAAACTCGATTAAACTCTATTAAAATTAGGAAACTTTGAACCGCTATATAATAACTTCCAAGATAATGACTTTCAGTCAATCAACGAAGGACCATTAGAACCGCTGAAGTTTAACCCTTTAAAACGCTTTTTCATTTATCTCGACACAATTTTTAATTGCTGTGTATCGTTGTATAAAGAGTAGTGTAATTTTTAATCATTTATCTCGAACCAACCATTCGTATTAAAATTAGAAAAATTTTGTACAATTTCGAAAATAACCACTTCCGGTCAACGAATAAACGATCATTAAAAGCGTGGAATCTTGCCCTTTAAGACGCTTTTTCATTTATCTCGAGACGAGATATCATCGTGTCATTTCTGATCGTTTATTGATCCTCGTCGCTGGGATCTTTTGCTCACACCTCGTCTCACTGACTTATCCCAAACTCCAAACAAATGCCAAACATGATTCCTGGAAGAGCTGTAATACTACGATTCCTAGAAATACATATAATACTTACTACGTAATACGTATTTCCAGGAAAAGATATGGGTCAGTAGATCACATTCATAATCTTTGCACTGTCTTAATTATTATGGAAACTTTGAACGTCTATATCTTCTATAATCGATTGTAATATACAGATTAAACATTCTCGATAGTTTTTTCTATTTTATCAGCGTATTTTCGTGATAAAATTCTTATATGAAAACTGGAAATTTCTTTTGTTGTTATCTAAAGTATATAGAAACGTATATCTCTTTAAAATAGTATAGAAAATTTTAAACCAAGATAATAATATTTTCGAGAATATGAGAGATTGTTACGAGTACCGATGAAAAATATATTTTATCAAAGAATAACCTAAATGTACTCCAATAATATAATCTCTGATATAAAATTTAAAATTGATTAAAAATTTACTACGAAACATTCGATGAATATCATAAAATAAACCTAGATCATAAAACTAGATCATTCCTGTTAAATATAAAATTAACAATTTAACCCGTACAACGTTAATTCAACCAACAAGAATTTCCTTTGTAATACAAATTACAAAGGAGGTCATACTGCGGTGCTCGTACACGAGAAAACTGATTCAATTTTCATTTCGACCGGAATACCGTTCCCAAAATTATCCCAAACTCGTCTCGAATTTTTCCACCCTTTCATTTCCACCCCTAGAAACGAGGAGAAACGTTTAATCGTCTCATTAATCGCGAAACATCGCGATGAAAATTCCTCACGCGAGTGGAAAAGTTATCGTTGCGCTTTTAATAGCGCGCGGCCGGAGCTCGCGACAAAGGGGAAGAACAATGCGCCGAAATCAGACAAGAGAAAATCAGAGCAGACAAGAGAGCGTATCGCGCGTATTTAAATTGCATCGACGCACGCTGGAAATACCGATGAAACAATTACGGGTCGACGTTAAGACTGACACCGAATGGGAACCATGAGGGGGTGGTTTATTCATCGTGCTTGAAATTACGCGAGACCTCGCGAGAAAATTGAATTTATGGTGGATGATCGATACTCCACGGGAGCGGAGTGGAATATTCGGTTCACGTTGTTTGCGCCGATAAAAATTGTAATTAGATCGTAGAGGTTTTAGAAGGAGGGACGGATTCCTTTTTTTCCCTTTTATTCGAGCCCTTTGCTATTGAACGCTATTGGCGACATTCTTGTGTGAAAATTTTTATATTAAATTGGTTGGTTGGATTCTTTTAATATATCGACAAACTCTTTTAATACAAAATTTTATTAATTTCATCGAAACGAGTAATTTATTTTTCGATTTTTAAACAAGGAAGGATACAAAATCTTTTATCTTCTCACAATCAAAGCTACTCTAACGTATCTTTGATTTTATTATACAACTCGTCAAGAGATTGATCTTGATTTTTTTTTATCTCTCCACTACAATTCATCGACGCTTTTTCTAATAACGACTCTTACAATTTCGGAAGTGACAACCGGAATTTTTTCAGATTCCTATTTCCTCTGCTCATCAATCGAGCGAATATTTCCATTTCCTTTTCAAATTATTATTACATTTTCTATTATAATTCCAATTTCTTACGAATCACGTGTCAGATTCGTGATAACGAGTTTTTTTTTTTACAAAATTCGAAGGCGCTGAACTTCGAACGCTCGTCACACACACACACACATATACATTTTCGCCCGCTTCGAATCGACTTTTTATCGAGGAGAAAGGGGCGAGAAAATGGCGAGCGAGGGTGAGCATGGCCGCGAGGCGGATAAAATTTGGGAAAATGGTTGATGGTGATTTTGCCGCGAGCGAAGGCAGAAACTCGAGGCGGAAATAGAAATACAATCCGGCGTGGCACGCCGCCACGCGCAATATGGGAAATGTACGACGAGGAGAAAAAAAAAAAAAAGAAGAATAAGAAGAGAAAAAAATTCATATTGTGCGAAAGTGAAGATAAAAATGGAGAGAACAAGGAGAGTAGAGGGATTTGGGAGGTACGAATGCACGATAAATGGAAGATGAAGCTTGCAACGTATTCTGAAGGTGTTTCTTAGGAAAGCAGGTACTTAAACTGCTTCCTTGGGAGCTTAGGACGCTCCATTGCCAACTTTACGTTATTGCCTGAAGGTGGCTTGTTTCTCATAAATTTTTCGTCGATTTATTATTAGCCTAAGTATAATGCTAACTTTAACGTTCAGAGTTTTAATCCTGTTCAATTTTTGAAGAATTTTGAAGCGTACGAATTATCTCCAATTTCTTAAACTTCGAAGTGAGATATAGATAAAATCTTGTATCATCTTCGTCGAGTTTTTAGGGGATAGAAAATATTCGGAATTTAGAATAATTCCAATCCCTCTTCAACGTGATTATTTTTGCCAATTCTTTTTGACCAAACAGTCTAAATTAGACCAATGTCTCCATTTTAGAATTTTAGTAATATTTTTGAAAATGCAATCTCGAAACGAGTTTTTGGCACAACGAAACGCATAGATGGTTTAGCATCCACGAACTTTCGCCCGTTTTATTAGCTTTCGATGCTATCTCATTTCCGGAAATTAGATTAAACCGTGACGTGCGTTAGATTAGATAAACCATTAAAATTTAACGCTAATTCTCTTTTCTTTCGTTCGAACGTATTCGTGGAAATCACGTGTCCACGGATAAACCGACTGGACTCTAAAAATGAACAATATTGTATTAGAAGAGGGAGGAAAATAATAGCGCGCCAGGGTTTATAATACGTATCCTCCGGGATAAAAAACATATTTTTCGCTAATGGGATACCAAGAAGATAGCGGTGGAATTGTTTTTTAGTGGGATTTCTGTAGATCTCTGCGGACGTATATATATATATATATATACAAAAAAGGATAAAAGCAAAATGCAGGCTCACGTTCAGTCTGGGATTAAGTGGAAATAAAAAAAAAGATATAATATAATACCATAAAAGAATGATATTCGTGGAGATAAAGGGACACATATGGGGAGAGATGTACAGATAAAGGAGGAACGCGTGAAAGAGGGAGAGACGATTGAAAAAGCGAAATGTTCGATAAAAAGTGAAGAGTACAAAATGTGCATAAGGGGGGACAAAAAAAAAACAAATTGGAATTCTTCTTCTTCTATGGAATAAAATATCGTGTAGGATTATAACAAAAATTGTTCATACGAACAGTAAAATCTAACATTTTTTTAAAAAATGTAGAAGAAAAATTCTCCTCGCGATGATAAAACGAAGAGGATTACAATGAGAAAAAGAAAGAAAGAAAAAAAAAGATTCACTAATATATCAGAAGTATTACGCCCAATGTGCAAGTAATTATGATTATTCCTTCTTTAATATTGGATTGATTAAATCTCCCTCGTTCACGAAATGGTTAATATTTTTTTTTTTTAGAGAAAGTAAATGTCCTTTTTTGCGAAAAGAAAAATTTGATTTGTTCATTAACGATAAAAATCAAAATGGACGTTATATTGTACGTAATCCATCCTACGTGTGTATGTGTTATAACGTGAAAATGAACGTGAAATGCACGAAAATCGCAGTAGTAATTGTTGAGCGTGCACAATGGCACTTCTGGTGGCTCGTAATTCGAATTAAACGCATAGCTCACGAAGCTAAAAACTTAATTCTCAGTGATGAATTTTCATTCCAAAACCGGTACGGCAGAAGTGCTTAAACGTTTCTTCTCCCACCTACCACTGTTCCTCCTCACCTACAATCCTTTCGTTCCTTTTTCGCTAATGAGCAGGCAGATACAGCTGCAATTGGACCGAGATGCAACTTCATTTAAAATCTCGAGAATATCAACCTGTCTCTTTCGATCCCGCTCGGTTTTCAATTACACTCGAGAATTGTCGAGTTCATCGCGATGATGATAGACTGAAATTATATATAGATATTCATTTCACGAGAGATTATCCAGAGTTTTCAGAGAGAAATTATCACGTTTATATAACCGAGGTTACATTAACGTAAACGTCCTGGAAGGATATAAGATGGAAGATTGATATTTCGAAAAAAAAAATTTGCATAAAGAAAAAAATAAACGCAATTCGATATTCCTAGAATAAAATCGCAATCATTTTTTTCTTTTTTTTTTCAGATATCGAATAACACACTGATAAATAGACTTCCAATATTTATGCATTCATAGAAAATTCAAATCCATGCAAAAATATACGGAGATATAAACAATATTCAAATTAAGATACTCGTCACAATGTTTATACGATAAATCACAACTCCATTCAATTTTTTCAATTCACCATACAACTGAACACTGTCCACATATTTCTCTTTCTTTCCACAAACTACCACTATCACCTTCGCCTGCCTAATTATTGCGCCAGGTTAATTCTCCATTACTGTACCGTCAGGTTAATTCCTTAATTCCTCTCAAGAGGTTAATTTCTAAATTTCAGTCGAATCTTCGAGCAACGTCTCGAAATTCCCTCCCAATTCGTTCCGTGGCAACAAAGATAAACCGCGAGCATCCGTATCCGCCAGTGATCTGGAGGTTTACCAGGGGATAATTAAAATAGTTGGCGGAACCCTCGGTTATTAAATCAAGCATACCGCCCACGCTCGCCGCGTTTCTCGTGTTCCGCTCGCGGAACGCGAGCGAAAGTTTCTCTTCCCGAGGAGATACGGCAATTTTATCACACTCGCGATATATTCGAGAACGAGATTGGATTCTCCATCGTTTATCGAGCAAGAAAGTAGAAAATTCGAGATTTCTCGTCCAGGATACTGGAGGCCAGTTCTGTCAAACAATAAAATCGTAAGTGTGGCAATTTTAAAAATTACTTCTGTGGAATTTTCATCTATTATAGTTTTATGGAGTTTACTTGGAAAATATGGAATATTTTTACAGCTAGTATCACAATTCTAATTGTACTATGTTGGATCTTTCGTGCAATGAACGAAAGATTCACAACGATCGGGAAGCAGATGAGTTACACGACGAGGATAATTATTATATACCTGACGATCGTGGAATACCAGTCGAAGAATCACGCGACACAATCGACCTCGTGACCTTTCCTCGCGGCAGCTATGGGGCAAGACGGGTCGTGTTATTGGGAGAGGACAGAAATGGGGTTGGTAGTCATGGAAACCGATCTCGAGAGACTACATCTTCCTTAATCCGACTCTTGATCGGTCCACGGTATTCTTAAACTCATCTACTTGACGAAATTCGCAGCTTGAAACGTAGTTTCGATCATTTCTCGATCATGAAAGTCGTGCAAGACGATTCGAGCAATCAAGAATTTAATCCTAAAGTTAAAAAGATTAATATTATATATGTGATTATTTTTGATTATGATATGATATAAAATCTCGTATATTTTATACTTTTATGTTGATTATATTATACTAGTACAAATTATTTGTATTGAAAAAAAAGTGTAAGATTGTTCTGTATTTTATCCGAAACATGAACATCCAAGATGACCGCTAAATGAACCAGTTTCTACTTTTGATGAATTGCACGAGTGGTCCATTCACAAGTAAAGTGGCAGTGACAAGTCTAAAGTACCTTCGCGATGAAATTTCACTCAAGATATGTCTCGTAGACGATAATGAGAGTCCAAGAGTCTAACTGCATAAGCAGCTTATCTTACCTAGAATCCGGTATTGTTCGAAACAATAATTATTCCAGATAATAATTTCACGATCTTGATTCCATTTTTAAATGGCGTGTTTCATAAAAAAAAGAAAAATACATAAATGTATTCATGTTTCATTCGAAACGGATGATCAGAAATTATTACTAGTTTTAGAAAATTAATTCTGAGAACTGGATCCAATTATTGGAAATTGTATAATTCACTTCGAATTCCTTTTTCGTAAAGTATATGGACACGAATTCGTGATCCGGCGTTCAAATTGTAAAGCTTAAACTCGTTTTAAGACCGTATGGATCGCGAGGCTTAGTATGATATCTCCTTGGGGATCGAACTTTGTTACAATATTTAACGTTACGTGACTCGAAAGTGGCATTGTGAGAGCAGAAATTTCTTGGAATTTCGTAAAGTTTGCAAGAAATCTTGTTGTACTTGGTCCAAGTTTCGGCTTGTCGAGTAAATATCGAGTTTTTCGCGAGTTTCTGCGAAGAGATTGAACCGTTGTCGAGATTGCCACTGCTCCCCCTGATTTTTCCCTCCAGAACAGGTATACCAGTTCCAGAGAAAAAGTTGAATTTCCACGATTATTTCCCCCATCTCCGTATTTTTGGAAACGCATACACATCCCTCTCGCAAGTTACAGCAAAGTACATCGTTTAGACGAGTTCGATATTATTAGAGATTTCTGGAGATTGTGTTATCGTTGACCCGAGAGATGGAATCCGGGTTGGAACAATGCTTGCAAGTTACAATTGTCGCCATTTTGCCTTGGTAAGGAGAATTTCGTCTGCGTCTCAGATCCGCAGAAATTACGTTTCTGAAGGAAAATCCAGGCCAGAGCAACGATCACTCCGAATATATCTTACTATTTCGAATCGACTCGATTAAAATTCGAATTGCAATTGATCTCTGCTCTATTTTCAACTTCTTGGAAGATTATGCAGTTAATCTATCAAATTACGCAACAAATCGTGCGATACATACATTCCCTTCCTTTTCCACTTTGAACTTTTTCACTTATTAATACTCGTCGAATCAATCTTCCTCCCCTTAAAATTTAAACGAAGATGAGACGAAAAACTTTATCAAGCGAGTCCACTTGCAAAATATTTAATTAATGCTTCGTAGATTTTCAACATTTGTGAATCTTTCTCGAATAAGTTGAGTGTAAAGTTGAATTTATTTTAAACAAATCCTCAACAGTTTTTGCCAAATAGATCGTCGAGTCTCGATTAATCGTCTAATTCCATCGCGCTGGGTGCACTTAATCGTATAAACTTAATTCGAAATAACTTGATACGGAGGGGAGATGAGGAGGGTGTGTGTGAAAGGATCACCGAGGCGTGTAAGGGCTCGCGATTTCACGGATGGGCAGATCGATCGCTGATTACTCGCCGCGAGAACTTAATTAAATTTCAACCGAGGCTGATTTTCAATCGCTTAAATTTCGCGCCTGTTAATAATTAGTTGGCCAAGCTTATTGAGACAATTCCCAGACGATCGCTGCCCTCTTTCATCTCTTCTATTCGACGAGGATAAAGAACGAGAGAAAGAGGAGAAAGAAAAAGTTAGATCGATTCGATCGTTTTCTTGGACGGCGAGGTTTCCTTTTTTGCGTCAATCGATGCGAAACGAAACAAATGCGGAAATTTTACGTCGAATGGGGGTGATTCCAGTTGATGATAATACGTCCAATGAATTCTTTGAATTCTGTAAACGTTTGATATGCATAATGGTGGAGATATGATTGCGCGTAAAATGACGAAATTTGAACGTCGAACATTTGAAATTTGAAAATTTTGAAAAGGAAATTATCCAATTTTCTCTTTTCGTTTGAGATTCTTTTTCCTCGTCAACTATGCATGTTTTATTATATTATATATATCTACTGTCCCTTTCGTGTATCTGTATTTCTCTGTATTAAAAAAAAAAAAAGAATGTTCCATACGTTCGAATTTCTATCAGTTTCGAATTCGTTGCAATTCGTTAGGATCCTTTCAATTAAATACTTATTTTATTTTCTTAGTGTATCATCTTCATCCCGAACAACGTTTACTTCCTTTTCGACCGTTTATTTCACACTCCATACCACTTTCTTCCTCCCTCTCCTCGAGCAAAGATTGCCGCTTTGTTCCACAGGGGATGAATTCGTTTAAAATTATCGTGGACGAGCGAAAAGTCTCGGGCGGGCCTCCAAACCGTCTTCCTTTTTAACATTTTATCGTTGACCCTCCATCTTCCGGAGTTTCACGCCTTACGATCCTCAATGGAGCCAGTTTCCTTTCCCGAACTCCAAGAGGATCGTTCTCCTCGTGCCACGCAGGGAACAATGCCGACACTCGGATGTCATTCGAACGTGCTCCCTCTCCCCCTCGCTCCTCTTCTTCCTCGAGCACCTGTCCTTTGTAAACGTCCATGCTTTTAGAAACGTTCACCACTCGCGTATCACCATTTCTTCCCAATAAGCGCTTAACCAAGGACCGTTCGATCGATCGAACAGACGCATAATCGATCCCCTTTCGACTCGAATAAATCATTGTTAACATTTGACGAAATGTTTCGCGCTTGGACGTGTATTCTTTACTAATGATCGATTAATTAACTCGGATAGGAGATCATTTTCTCGTAATTGATTTGCGTATTCTTATGGGTGTTCCAACAATTTAGATCGATCTCGAGTGGGTGGAAAAAAGCGATTGGAGCGACCTAGATGCGTGGGAATTTAACGGTCAAACATGAGTAATTACGATCCGAATTCTGGCTTGAAAATAGTAATCGAATGTATATATATGTGTATAATAGTATTTGAACATGAGTAAGCTTGAATTGTCGATATTCAAGTATTTGGAATTTCGAAATGTCGAGAAGGAAATGTAAAAAAGAATTTTTTTCCTTTTTGTGATCTTACAATTTTTCCAAAAGGTACAAAGTGTCTTCAACACTCGCGAAACTTGATCGAAGGAAACGGAAGATCGTAAATTTAATCGCGTGGACGACATTTAAGTGAACTGCGATTACAAATATGCCGGCCATTTATCGACCCTCGCCACTGTGAGATTCGCGATTTCTTCTGACCGAAATTTTCGCTCCACTTTTGCCTCGTATGTAGGCAATAAAGGGGACGAAATTTGAGAGGAGTATTATACACAAATGTACGAGAATATTAAATCATTATTTGTTCCGGAAGAAAATGCAGCGATTCCTTCGTTTCGGTTCCTGTTTTCTGTTTCTGCGATATCGATCGTGGAAGGGATTCGATTCGTCTTCGATGGAACTTTATTAATGATTCATTTACCGTCTACGTGAGTTGACTTGTGTTTGATACGAACGTGAGCTTTGCAAGCAATTTCGTTTTCTTCTAAATCTCGAATATTAGAAATAATATTCTCAAATCTGGAAAAATAAACATATCTAATAATTCTAATTTCAAAAAATCAACTAATAGTTAATACTAAAAAAAAAAATTAAATTAATAGATATACTACAATTATACTTTATATCTAAGTCAATTTGAATTATGAGAAAAACCTCGAATATTAAATATCAAATTTACATTAATAATAATTTTACCGTGCCACGATACGATCCTTTGTCTCGTCGTGAATAGAACGAATAAATTACATTCGAATCCAACTCGTTATCCACTCTTCTCGTCCGCGATACAAATATTCGGACGGAACCAGCTAGCCGAAATCAACGACGGGGAAGGGTAAGTTTAATTTTATCGCTGGACGACACACGATTCTGGAATCCAGGGGACCGCCGTTGTTCTGTCCAATCGTTTCGCGGTTCGTTGGATTCCGTTAATTACGCACTTTGCATGAATTCGGTGAGCGGTTTTGGTGGTCGAAGTCACGAAAACGCATCTCGATTTCCGGGAGAAATCCGGGGCGATCCAGAATTACCGCGGTTATAATATCGTTATTCTCGTTCGAATTGATTAATCTCGATTGTTCGGCAATTCTCTTATCTTATAGATTCTCGCCACGTCTTTTTAACTTCGCACAGGAAGTGGAATTTATGGTATTTTATTGTTACGAGCATCTGCGGCAGAGAATTTATTGGCGTTACGTTATTGGCGGAAAAGGTGGATGATAATTCATTAACAGGGAAATTCGAGGATTAATTGGAGGAATTGCGTGGACCATGTGTTTCCTTCTCTTTCTTTCTTTCGGTCGTTGAAAAGAGAGAGAAAAAGAGATTCATTGAAATCGTAAAAGAAGAGAATTAAAATTTTTTCGTTTCTCTTTTTTGCTTTCCCGAATTTCTCTGGTAGAAGAAATTTATTTAAAATCAAGAGAAAATTAAAACCAAAATTGACAATGATTCAACGAAACGTTGCCAATTTAGAAGAATATTTAAATTTAATAATAGATCGGTTGAGCATCGTTGATAAGTAACGTTGTTATAAATAATTCTACATAAAATTTAATTTTATCAAAAAAAAAAAATTGATAATCTGGATCGATCAAAGGATCGATTAAACGGAAATTCGAGTATTTTTAATATGAAATATGATCTGAAATTCAATTGGTTGATACAAAGCAATTCGAGAAATAGATGATAATCATAGTTCTCCATTGTATGAAATTTCACGCGAATCGACGATACATCCGTCCGAAAACTATTCTCATTTCTGGAATGAATCACGCGTTGAAAACATCGTGTTCCAAATCACTTTCTCGTTAAACGTGCCATCTAACAACCATGGTGAAAATTCATTCGATTTACCTTGACTCGAATACGAAAAATATTCCAATCTATTTTCTCTCTTCGTGAATCATTCGAAGAAACAACGTGAATTTGTGCGAATTTTTTCTTTTTAACCTCTCAGAATCGAAGACACAATCGTGACAATGCGACATTTCATTCCTTGTCCCACATTTCTCTAAAAATAATTCGTTCGAAAACCTGCGATATTAAGGATTGAAACGTTATTTCAAACAGATTTAGAGAAATGAATAGAAACGGACAGATGATCTTCGACTTTGTTCCATCTTTCATTTGCCATCCTTGGACAAGATAATCTCGCTAATGGAAGTCGAACGTGGAGTTTCAGAAATGACGAGACAATGGACGAAAGTGCATCGAGGATGACCGATAATTCGATTTCTTCACTCGATATTATATTCTTTCGTGTTCAAGAAAAGGAACAATATCTTCTTAATCTTTTCTCAAAATGATAATTATTACGAGGAAAGTGTATCGAGGATGAAGCGGAAACTTCAATTTTCTCTCCTATTCGAGAAAAATTTTTAAATCTCGATTCTTATTCCCGAGGTCGGAGTCAATAAGCGAAAGCATTTGGCCAAGATATTCCTCTTTGGAATATCTTCTCGAAGATTAAGAGAGATCTTCGTCTAATTTTATGTATATATTCCATAATTCAATGAGCCTCTTTGCATTTTAACGCCGAGAATATTTCCCGTTCATTGAATTTTGACAGCCTTTTAAACCAACTTTTCGAATGACATCCCCTTCTCCCCTCCCTCTCTATTAACTTTGCACATTATTCGGATCGTGGAATGATATTATTCTTTAATAAAATTCTTTAATAAAATGTTATCGAAATTTGTTAGGAAAAGATGAAGAATAAATTCACGTATACGCTACACATAGTTAAAAATACCATTTCCAATTTTGATATTCGAAATTATCGATATAAGAATTGATTTTGATTTATTTTGAAACGTATGCGAATAAACTTTCTGAACTAGCAAAATCTGTTTTTATTTATTTATTTATTTTCTTTTTTTTTTTATAAATTTTTGAATTGCAAATGGACATCCAAACTTTCAGTATATGGAATGTATCGAATTTAATGAAATAAAAATAATACATTTTGAAACACTAAATTTAATGCGAATCTCACGATCACGAGAGTAATCGATTTATTTTCTAATTGGAAAATTCGCTTGTTTTTTCCTTCTATTTTCAGTTCTATCTTTCGAGTATGAATTATCCTCAATTATCCGCGATATTTCGTTTCCTGAAAGAAAAAGTGAATCTCTTTTCCAGAATTTCTTTATATCTATCAGAAACATTTATTATATCACTTATCGTAATTCGTTCAATATTTTCCACGTGGGTCTTGGCTCGAATTAATAATCAAAGTGTGCAAGTGTGCATTATACAATTATTAATACAATAGAAATTAAAACACTGAAAGAAAGAGAAAACAAAGATGAACGAAAATTGTTCGCGAAGATAAATAATTGATATAATGTTTAATTGCGATCAAATTAATGTTTATACATATAAAATGCCCATTTCCAGTAAAATATTATTATTATTGAAACGAGTGATTTTTACTTCAAAAATATACGTGTGTTATTCATATCCCATCTAAATTTTCATAATAAAAATTTCATTTTGCGGAACGAAAGAAAGAATTTCACGAAATTTTTCATTGTTATTATTTTAATTATTTCGTGAAAATATTTTATAATTATACGATATTTTTTTTTCTTTTTTTTTACTTCAAGTGAGCGTTAATAATAATATTGACAATATTGCGAGAGAAAAAGAAAAATTTCCATAATTCCCCGTTTAATTTTATCGCAAGATCTTACGTAGATCCCTAGTAGTACAAATGCTTTATGATCAGCCAACCGTGTATCACATACAACAAATCTTGCATAGATCACAGTGATGTATATACCATATATTTTAGAAAACGAATTAGCATATGCCAGAAGCGTCTACATCAACACAGAATTCCTCTAACCTTTCATATCGTGGAATGAATGAAACCGTGACCTCGATTGTTCTCCTCTGACTTAATCTCCATTTCATAAAATAGTCGCTCCATAAGTAAATTGCCAGTCTTTATGTATTTATGGATAATATTTAAACGCGCGGAAAATATACATGATACACAAAATACACGATATGCAAAATAAAAGATTCGCTATGATATTTGGGGGATGGAGAGGGGAGAGTGAAACGAATCTCTAGATCCCTATTCCTTCGGCACTTGTCAGTAAATTGAGTATATGTATGCAAATGCGCATTGTCTTATGAATATATCAGGAAATAGAACCTAAATACAGATTTGTTTCATCTTGTAAATATTTCTCCATTCATTTCATACATATTTATACGATTTAAATTTTCCATAAATTCACGAACAAAAGAGATCTAGAATAGAGAGAGAGAAACAGAAAGAGACCTCTATTTTTATTCAATTTTGCGCACAGCGAATCTTTCTTCTAAACTTATTAAATAAAAATTCGGCACCGAAAATAAATAAATCTACACTTTGATCCGAAATATGCACGCACTCCAATCAGTAAGTAATTCCACGCAAAATATTCTGGAGAAAAATTCATAGAGGAGAGTGAAAAAAGATTCGCGAAGGAACGATATGATTCAATAACATCCATCCTAGCCTAGGATTGGTCAGTTCGTCGAGTAACACATTTTGTCCACTCTTTCCGCCTTCTTTCTCTTCCTGTCTCCCGTTATAAGAATTTAGGTCACCGAATGGAATCGTGAGATATTGCTTACGAACCAAGAACAGGACGACGCAATCATCGAGCCACCTTTCCCCATCTATCTTCCTTTTTGCGATTCTCTCTTTTCCTTCTGTGGTGTAGAAGAACACCAGCCGCGAATCACTTTCGCGTACTTTCACTATCGACAAGATTCTCTTTTTGGACCAAACGCGTGTGAATCGATCGAATTAAAACGAATTTTGAGTTTAAAGCTTTTCTTGCGTTGAAAGAAAGAAGTAAAGTTTTTTCTTTATACGTTCTTTTTTTCCTTTTTTTCCTTTGTTTTCCTTGAAAAATGATTCGTCGAATCTTTGCACCGTCAGATGATTACTTTCAGCGCGAAGTATTCTTCCTGTAGAACTCTCGAGAATTGATTTTGAGATAATTATAGGAGATAAAGTAGGAAAAGTAATTAAGTAATTTGAGAACAAGATATCTTATGGAAACGTTTTCTACAATTTAAAATTTCGATCGTATATTAGATCGAATAATTTATAACTTTCGAGTTCTTTCGCAATATTTATTCAACTTCTCCTCCGGTTATTACATTTTCCCCTATATTGCATATTCCCGGCAACGAAACTCTGGTGCCATCTTTTGACACTGATCCGTTTCATCTTCGTTAAAGTAGTTTCTAATACGTTTAATATGACCTCGCTTATAGTCCTGGAGTTGGTTGGTACCATCGAGATGGTTCAAGACTTCAATTTAAACGCGTGCGTAATTTCAACTAATAAAATCCAATTTCTCCGATAAAATTTTCCTTTCTTTAAACTCTTATCCATTTTACTTTACTTGTTTCGTTCGTACGAACATTGTATCCTTTGAATATATTATATATAATCGAAATGATTCTATTTAAATTATGAATCATCGAATGATCAAATAATCATCTGAATCGTCTTCGAATGAAGAATGGAAGAAAGAATTTTTAACGATTTCGATACGACACGAAAGTTATCGTTTTCAACTCATGTTTTATTTCTCTGACGCGAATTTAATCTTCACGCTCGATCTCGCGCGAGTAATATTCACCATTGTTGGAGGGAATCAAAAATAAAGGGAAGGAACAGAAGAAAACAAGGATCAAATCAACGAACGTTTTTTATCCACGTTCGAACGAGACGGGAGCTAATTTTCAGCTCGACTTCCTTTTCCGTTTCGAATACAAGTCCCCGCGTATTTGCTCTCCATTGTTTCGCCTGTTATTCCAAGAGGAGAAAAATATTCAACGCGGAAACGTTATTGTCACTCGCCGAGAAAATGATCACGACAATAAATACGCGCTTCTTCCATTGATTCATCCCCTCTTCCGATCATCCCTTTTCCTTTCGGATCATTGAATATCACGTTCCATAATAGTTCTTAAGCAGACACGCGATCAAAATCATTTCCTCGATAATTTCTCGAAGATTTTTCCTCCTTTCGGCTATTTTAAACGAGAAATAAATCTTCTTCTTCGACGTCCTCTTCAATAACATTGGTATTCATCAAATTTTACATGATAGATACGTGTAACTCTTTTGTAGATATTACTATCTTAGAATATTTGGTTACAATTATTCATAAAATTTTATATTGTACGATAACATGTATGTTACAACGTTATGTATATAGCATTGATATTCATCAAATTTTACATGATAGATACGTGTAACTCTCTTGTGTAGATATTACTATCTTAGAATATCGTAGAATATAATAATAGTCCATTTTGGCTACAATTATTCGTAAAATTTTATATTGCACGATAACGTGTGTGTTACAACGTTATGTATATAGCATTGATATTCATCAAATTTTACATGATAGATACGTGTAACTCTCTTGTGTACATATTACTATCTTAGAATATTGTAAAATTTAATAATAGTCCATTTTGGCTACAATTATTCGTAAAATTTTATATTGTACGATAACGTGTGTGTTATGTACATTACGTAATGTTTTATGTATGATGTATAAAACATTATATATAATTTCAAATATCGTGCGTTGATTGAATATCCCGAAGATCGAATATAAGGACGAAGAGAGGGGTGCTCGATCGAAATGGAGATGCTTCGTATTCAAATTGGAAGGAAAATGGGATACGATTCCCCGGCCAGGTTTCATCGATATTTCGTTTATTCCTTCGTTTTCCCCTCCCGATCGATATCGCCGCCATTGAAATTCTGGCCGGAAGCTCGCTCGGCTCGCGTTATCTCAATCCTTGTCTTCGAATTTATTCAATTTCCTCCGATTCTTAAATTACACCTCAGACTAGATTAGCCATCTTAATGCCTCCGGCTCGAGGAGGGTAAATGCCGGGGATCCAGATTTATAGGGGCGCGTAACGATCACAGGTTTTCTGTGATCGCGAACATCGTTCCATCGATCAAGTTTCGATAAACTTGTACAATTTAGGATGAAAACTTTCGTTTCGTGAGGAATTTTCAACGAATCATCGAGAGAAATTATCTTGGAAATTATGATTCTCCAAAGGGAAGGATTTATGTTACATCCTTTTAATAACGAGGAAACAATTAATCGGTTTCTGCAGCAATATATATAAAGATATTGAAGTAATGTAGATTTTTGCGAAAGATTTTGAGAATTATTTTCATTGAAAGGATCTTGAAAAATCTTGAATTGAATTGAATTCGATTGGAATAATTATAATATTGCAATTATTTATGAAGTTATATCCGATGGATGGAGGGTGGATGTCACGAAAGTTGCATTAAGCGAAGATTTTTAATTCTCTTTCTCCACAAGAGATTATTCGATCAGACGTTTCTCTCTCTTTTTCTTTCTCTCTCTCTCTTGGAAAAGGCAAACCGACGAGTCGTCAACCACTTAATTAAGTTTATACAGCGCGACGAGGTAATCCACGAACCCAGGAAATCATCTTAATAACTAGCCGCGGCTAATTAAACTCAAGAGAGCCCCAGGGATCCGCCGGTCTGTTGCTTAGAGTTTCTAACGATTCAAAATCTTCCAGAGAATTCGATTTCCCCTCCCCCTTGAAGTTTCTATTTATATTTCTATTGTCGCGCTTCGTCGAACTGAAAGAAAAGGGATGGTAAATTTGTGGAGAAAAAAAGTAAGCTTGTTCAACAAAGTTTTCTTCTATCATCCATATTTTGTCTAATTAGAAGATGAAAAATTCTTCGAGGACGTGGCAAATAAGAAAGGCAATCAAGAGAAAATAACAGAACTAGTTATCCAAGAGGAGATATTCGATCGAGATGTGTGCACATCTTTCGTGTAGATATTGTGAATGTGATGAATATCGTGGCAAAGGGTTGGCAAAGGGTTAATATCGAGACTCTCGTCTAATAATCTTCTTCGTACAAATACGCCCCCGTATGATGACTTGATATGTCATCTGTTGATATACTTCTTCTGTTATTGAAATATTGCTTCTTCTACTTTATAATCCGAAATTTCTATTAGAAATTTCTTCATCAATTTTTATTTTCCTTCCCTTTACGTTTCGTTTGTTGCTCGAAATTATTGTGCGAAAGGATCCAGATAACCATCACTGTAAAGTAATACTTAATGTTAATAGAAAATATTAATGTTTAATGAAAATGGACATAAATATAAAATATTTATATAATCTCCTATTTCTAAATAAATTTATAAATGAATATTGTTACATTTAATTGTTATGTTGCACGATTCTTTCGTTTATTTCCTTTCTATTCGTATTGAAGAAAAAAAAAATAATAAAAAGGAAGAAAATTATAACGCGAATGAATCGCTATTATAATATTTAATAGAAATAAAAATTTTTATATAAACATATATACAATTATTTAATCCAATAAAATTTAATTCTTCCTTTTTAATTCTATCGCTGTTGAATATATTTTTTGTTTTCTGAATTACGAAGAATTGACGAAGAAAATATTTTACTTGGATGCGTTGAATGTAATTTTTATATACAAGATATAGGAATAGTTTTCTTACGTGTCGGTCAATATATAAAGTTTCATCAGAAACAGCGTGGATCCTCGAACATGGGGTTACGAGTGTTTGGCGTTCAAATAGAGGATAAAGAAAGGGGACTGGCAAGAAAATACAAAGGGTGTCTTTGTGAAGGAATGGCTATTGCTTTTACTGGTAAAGCTTCGAAGTGGATTTTTGAGTGGCTTTTGTTTCCCACCTCTTCCCAAAGAACAAAGTGGGATATCGAAAACTCGAGGGTGGATTCATTTTGTTTCTCTGTTGATTCGTTGTAATAATACCTAGAAATAATTAAAAAAAAGTTACTCGAAAATTCCACCTTCCTTTCCTCCTCGTATAAATATTTGCAATCACGTTCCTATAATTCGTTACGAGCAATTCAAAAAAAATATCTTCGAGTTTATCTACCGTCTAAACGAGACTCCATTTTGAAACTCGATATTTTTCTCTGAAAATCTTATTTTCTTCCATCCATAACCGGAATCTTGTTACGTGTGATACATATATATATATTTAATTTTTACGTTTGTTTAAATGAAACATCGAATGAAATTTTATTTATCAAAGAAATACACAGTAATTCCGTTTATTAAAATATTTGATCTTTCTCATCATTTAAAATTGTAAAATATATGTACATATATATATATATATATATATATATATATACATATATATATAAAACGAAGGAGAAACGAGGATACTGTTGTCAGTAACGAATAATCGAATTAATCGAATCGAAAAAGGGCTCAAACGAGGGAGAAAACGAATCCAAAGAGGAGCAAACTTGCTTGTTTCGATGACAAAGTGACAAAGTTTGCCTCGAATTAAAGGGATCGAAGAAGTTCGATTCGAAGTTTCGAGTTTCTGTCTAAAGGCAAGAGAGAGATATACTTTCCACGTTTTACAAAGGAAAGGAGAAATTTAATTATCGTAATATCGCGAGTCGATTGTTTTCAGCTGCATTCGCTCGTTAAAACATCTTTTCCACCTTTGGAAAATAAACTTTATTTTCAGTAGCAATTCGTAGCTTATTTCGGCCCGCCCTGTCGTTTCTTAAATTGATTAAATTTCACGATTTAACGAGCGAAAATCTGTGCCGAGGACCTTAATACAATCTTAATACGGTCTCAACTCGTATTTTTGGACCAAGAACCAAAGTTTTTTTTTTGCAGGGCGTGGGAAGACGCTTCTTCGATCGTGACTCGAGTTTAATTTGGAAGAAAATTTTTTTTCAATTCCAGAAATTGAAGTTTTCGTGCAATTTTTTAAAATGTTAAATTTTCACGGGTTAAATTTAAATTAAGAGGTAAGAAAAAAAGTGATTTTTTTTAACGATGATAAAGAAGAATGAAATATCGAGAAATATATTTCTGGTGGATTATTAAAAGGGAGAAGAGTTATTGAGTTATTCATTTTTTCCATAATTCTGTTAACAGCATTGCAGTGATAAATATTCTGGCAAGCTTAGGTAATCTAGTTGCCAACGATACCAACAATGGCGATTAATTTTCATTTTTCATGCATAATAATTCAAAATTATGTTTAATAAGGATTTGATTAACGAAGATGTGTAATTCATTTTCATTCGTGTAAAGTACGAGAAAAGTTATCAGTTTTAATTCGATTTTAAAAGAGAGAGAGAGAGAAAGAGAAAATTTCATGTAAGATGAAATTGGTCATGATTAACGAGAACTCTCTCTTATTATTAACCTCTTCCCCCTTTCATTCTTTCTTTTCATTAAATCTCAGCCATTTCTTCTCATTAAACAGCAGAAGGAGGAGTCATTTTTTTTGAATCAATTTAATATCAACGACAAAAGAGTCGTGTGAAATTTTATCAAACGTTGTTACTGTATTCATCTTCTCTCGAATCAAAGAAAATCGCACGAAATCTCCAACATATTCGTTTTTATTCTCTCGACTCTATCATGTTGCGGAATAATAAACGATTTTTATTAAAACCAAATATACTTCGAGTTGAACGACAAACGAATGAACAGCGTCGTATGTGTGAAAAATGGGAAATGTATTTGAAATTTTGAGTGCATGGCTATCCAATAATAATAATAATAACAACAATATTTGAAATTTATTGGAACGAAAAATAACATTTCGAAAATTTTAGGTCTTTCGATACAAAACGATCTCTTCTATCCCTGATTCAACGCGCTGCAAATATAAATACAAACTTCAAAAAAGTTAAAGACATGTATAATACGAAAAATAAAATATCCAAAAATGGAAAAATAACATTTTGAAAATTCTCAAAATTCCAAACATACGTTCCCGTTCGCAGTTATCATCCCCCGAATACTCTTCCAAAGCATCCTCCTTTCTCCATCCCCTCTGAACCGAGACATTAAGGCAACGAGGGCATCCTGAAAGTCGAAGGCGGAACTCGCCTTCGAAATAATTCACGGCCTGGCATTTTTGAGAGCGCGCACAATCTTCCCTTTGCTCGCGCGTGGAATAGGAATCGCCATTTCTCTGCCCGTTCTTTTCCACCGTCGACTTTTTCCACGCGAGCCCCGGCCGACCGCGCGAAAAAAGGCCAACCCTCGCCATTGTGCGCGGATATTGTGCGAGTGCGCCCTCTAATTTGCATACGAATGAAATCCGTTAGCCTCGAAACCAACTCTCGCGAAAAAGATAAATAAGAAGAGTTAGCACACGTTCTGTGTACACGAATGACGCGTTGCACGCCTTCGAATGGTGTGTCGTGTGTGCAAAATAAATCGTGCGACGTGGATGATCTTCTTCTGATTAAAAAAATGTGAGAACGATACTCTCTCCTCCTGGAAAATTTTTAATACAGTTTTTTTAATTATCCTCCCAACGTTAAAAATCGTGGCATTAATTTTAATTTAAGTAAGATACTTTACAAGATTGGAGAATATTTGCAGAATGTGCAAACAACAATTATTTCCATCACGATTGAAATTGGATTGCTTTCAAGGAAGACGAGGATGATAATACGATAATCGTCGTTAACGAGGGGTGGCTTTTCGTTCATGAATTATTTCTACAAGTATCCTTGATCCCTTAAGCCTTTTGGCCGGTCTGCAAGATATCGCACACTTCTAGCCACGCTTCCTCGAGTTGTCATTTAAGAGAGAGAGAGAAAGATGTCCTTTCGAGAAGTGGTTTTTAAGGATCGTTGACTACAATGGCGAGAACGTTTCGAGATTTTTATCTCGTTCCCCACGATTTATCGATCCTTAAGATCGGGTTATTATTATTTAATCGTCCTGGATAATTAAAGATGACGTTGACGAGACGTTCCTCGGGCAAGGATGCTCTCCTCTACGTTCCTCGATATCACCGAGGACCAAAAGTTTTCTCATAAAGAAAGTTTCGGTATCGCCCCCTTCTAATTCCTCCAAGTGCCTCGATCGGGTTCGACAACGACCAAGATACGAGAAAATCGAATCGATATGTATACGAATTCTCGGGATCTTCTTGGAAAATATAGAAAATTTTGAAATTTCCGAAAAATCAAAATCTCCAACATCCTCAACAACTCTTTTCCACTTCCAGAGAAACAATTCAATCCGAAAAGACAATGCAAATTACGGATTATTAATTATATCATAAATTAAAAATAGAAATTCCTTAAATGAAACTTACTCTTCCCCTCGAACGCTCTTTGCCAAAACTCCTCGATCGACTATCCGACACGGAATACACGAAAAAAAAAAGAACGCGACAGATAATATTCCAAGATCCACTCGTCCGTTCTTCCTCGTCCAACCTTTCCCCTCAGAAACGGAGAGAAAGGAAGTGGAGAAAGGAAGCCTGTAAACTTCTCCCCAACTATCTCGGGTTGCTCGCCGATAAACGCGGACATTGTTTCCGCGACCCGGTTCGCATCTCGGTGTCGCAGCGAGATGATAAAATGTCCCAGTTCCAGCCCCGCGGCCCGCCCTGGCTCGCATCAAACTTCCTCCTTCCTTCGTTTCGCGGAACGAAACCTGGACGTGCCCTGACTCCGGACACGGCCGAGCCTGCGGACCAGAGGCCATTCGGAGGCAAATTACCGAAAAGCGCTTGGCAACGCGACCGATCTCGTTGGCCGATCCGCGAGCCAATAATTCGCCTCCTCTCTCCTTGCGGCGGCCTTGCAGCACAGGCGGACGTGGCTGAAATTTCGAATCCGTTCCCTTGATTGTCGCCTGTCCACGGGTGAAAAGGGGAGAGCGCGACGCACGTGCGATAAATAGGCGAGGGAGGTTCGTCGAGATTCTAATTTCTTCTTTTCTTTCGTTTGGTATTTGTTGTTATTGTTGTTGTTGTTGTTGTTCTATCGAGGAGGATAGAAGAGTATCTACGAGCGAGATGGTTGACAATCGATAATAGGCGGTTATGTAAAGGATTCGTATATCGTATTTCTGGGTGGAATTATTTTCGTCGTTGCCCATCGTTTATGCAGTGTTCATCGATTTTCCATTCTTTTTCTCTCTCTCTCTATTTTAGATTTTATAATTCGTAGATTCAATTAATTATTGGAATAACGGATTATAAAATATTTGGAAATTATTGTAGATAGAATTGTTGCAAAGAAGAAGAAGAATGTGATTGTTTTTTGTCTTTTGATCGTGAGATCATTAAGAAACTCGTGATTGGGTTAACATACAGGCGAAATAATCGGACGGAAATTTTATATTGTTCGGATTGTAAGTTTAAAAAGTTTATAATTTATACACGTTTCTTCTCTGGTCGAATTTCGGTAATAAACGAGTTGGGGAAATTACCCGACGCCTGACCAAAAAGGGGTAGTGGGATTTTCAAGTTTTGAATGAATACAAGAGCCGATAGGGGCGGTACAGTCCTCGAATTAAAAGTGGAAAAGTTAGGTAAACACGAAACGGCCTGGCGAAAACGGAGAGACGTACAAACATTGGCAATTTCGAACCTCTCTCCCCCTCCCCTTTTTTTCTTTTTTTTCCTATGGACACTGGATCCTTTTTAATGAAACTTTTTTTTGGTGTTTCGAGTTAAACAAAAAAAAAAAAAAAAAAAAGGAAACAAGAATTGGGACTTTTATCGACCTTTAGCGAATAATTCTTCAAAAATTATTAGACGCAATTATTGTAAAAGAAGAATATTTCTATTGTTTTGTTCTTTTTTGTGATCGTGTGACGTTTTCCCAGAAAATATTGTATTTCATTTAACGAATATCGATATCGTTAATTTTATTATGAATTCGTTTCAATTTTTAATTTCACGAGTCCTCGCATTTCTTCGCAAAGTTCGCAATTAGTAAAATAGTATTCAAGGATCAGATTCTACGAAATGTTATTTCTCCTGCTATGATCACTCGTATCGATCATAAATTTCTTCGTCTCATTTACTCTGCAAGAATCGATATACACTTTACTACAAATTTTTTGTATTAAGAGATCCAGAAGTTTATACTTTCTCGAACTTGAGCTATCTTGCTTTTCAAGTCGGAGTTCTGAATTTGTAAAATCAAACCATCGTATTCCAAGAGTAAAATATCGGAATTCCCGACAAGATTCTCCCTTTCGTCGCCCAGTTTCAAAATCTACCTAACAAATGCCGGCCATAAATCAATCTCTGGACTTTCCTATTTCCTAAAACGAAGAATCCTCTGACCTACATCTTTTCAAGAACAAATCGCGACTAATAAACCAACATATCATCTTATATGTATATATACACACGAATCATACCTCTATTCGTTCTTCTTTCGTAAAAATGAGAATTCGAATTGGTTCTATGCGTCTCAAGATACTTGCAGAAGCGAAGAGGAATATTAGACCCACTCAAGATTGGGATCTGAAGACTCGATCAATGATTCACAGTGTTCTTCGTTGCTTTATTCTTGTCACTTCTCCCTTCTATTTTTTTGCCAATGGATTCGAAAGCAGTGACGACAATTTGAGTGTACCTAACGAAGAGAAATATTAGATTATTCGAGATTTCGATCCAAAGACTTTCGACGAGAGAACCTAGATATTCAAAGTGTCCTTTTTCTTCGTCCTAGTTGCTTTGATCCTCTCATCAGTGGATTCAAAAATAATTCAAAATAACAAGTAAACGTTACAAAAATATCCATTAATCGATAAAAACAGATATAACGGATATCGATCCCTTCGGCGAAAACACGATTGCGCCGCGTCTTTTCTTTTTCTTTTCAAATCCACTGTTAGAGAGGATGGTGGTACACAACAGATCCGACAATTACCAACCTTCTCAGTGACATTTACTCGTCCCTTCCTCCTCAAGTCAGATCCGTCGAGGCCCGGATGTAGCAGCAGCAGCTTGCGCGCGACAACTCTGTTTCTTTATCGCAATGATGCACTTCACTGAACGTGCCGCGTCCCATCGATCTCCTCATCGTAGCCTCTCCTCCTGTTCTTCCTGATCGTCCGTCAGGAATATAAACCAACGATACGTGCATCGCTCGAAAGGATCAAACCGTGCACGGCCCAAATCGAGAAAGCCCCCTTCCCCTTCTTCGAGGATCGATCCGATCTCACCGGCTCGCATCTTTTCTCTCGCGAGCCGGTTCGAAAATTTCCTCCACACCCCTCTCGCCGACTTTCCACCCTCTTCCGCTTTCGATCGCTTCCGTCCCTATCAACTTTCATCGAGCTTCCTCTCCCTCTCCACGCTCGCAGCTGATATCGATTTATTCCTCCTTCCCGCCTCCGCTTCCTTATCTTCCTCCCAATGCCAATGCTGCTCCCTTCGTTCCGCCTCGATTAATATTTTACAATTTTATCGACTGGCATCGCATCGTCCAACGGGTCGACGCGATCGTCCACGAAGAATTCACACGCGAACGTGTCGCCTCTGCGATTCTCCTTTCCTTCAAATAATCCTCTTTGGATCACTCTGTAGGAGGAGGGATGGACCTTCACAGTGAATGGATCGGTCTTCGAAAATTTATTTTTCCATGAAATTTTGCGAGATCGAGATCGAGATCGAGCTCGAGGGGCGGAGTTGCGCAAGTTACGGGGGAGAAGAGGGAAGATTTGAGGCGGCCTTGGAAACAGTGCGCTTAAAACTTGACGATGTTTGACGGAAACTTGTCTGAGAGGATTGTACTCACGGTTCAACTCTCTGCGGTTCATAAGGGGGTAGCTGCGTTGTAGCTTGTGTCGTAGCTTGCGTCGTAGACCCTTTGTCTCGTCAAGATGGATGAGATTTACTTGGCGAGTTTTAATACGCGAACAGCGGATGTGATGGATGCATGTTTAGATTCGTCCTATTCGTTGAGGGATATTGACAGATAAATTGGATTAACATTCTGTATACGTATTGATTCACTCGCTATGCCTCACTTTGAATTAATTCGAAATTCTCCTTGTTGAAAATGGAAGCGTGTTTAAGAAGATGTATAAGGAAAAAGTAGCTAATAATCATACGATCGCGTTAATTATATTAATTTTTTGATTATATTTTGTTCGTAGTTAATAACGAGTATTTTAAACACGTGAGAATTGAATTGACAAAAATTAAACAAGTATTTCAATCGTAAATATAACAAAGGAACGAATGAATATATATACCGTGAAACCATTATATTGTAACTGGAATACTATTAAATGGATCGCAGAATAATTTATTAATAAATTATACACTCACTAATTAATGATATCATTGAATTGACATATTACAAATTGCATTAGGTTAACATTAATTTTAAAATCTCGTAATTCGATTCGAAATAGAAATAATTACCTGGTGCAAAATCCAGAACAAAATTATATCAAATTTTCTATCAAAATCCTTCCAAACATTTGAACTTTTCGAAACAGTGTAACGCGTCAAAATCATCCCACGTTCCCCTAAAAAAAAATATAAAGATCATTAGTATAATGATCAGGGCGAAAGATCGAGATTTATTTTCAACAGATCGATAGAGCGTTTCTCTATCCATGTCACACGTTGACGAAACAACGTTTCTCTTCCGGTGCGGCTATTTTTTATTAATGGTCGAACGGAAAATTGCGTGATCCGGACATAAATTGTCCTTTTTCATCCTCTGTCCTACTCTCTCTTCCGTGTCGAATCGGCCGCTCCCTCTCTTTCCATCCAACACACGTGCACAACGATCCATGTATATAATAAACGTTGTACTATGAGAAGCATCTCGGAGGATTAATTCTGAATCGCTTTTAATATGGGCGTTCGATGGACGAATGAAAAATTTAAATCGTGCGAATTATCTTTTCGGGCAGAGACGGTTCTGAAAATAACTTCGCCAATTCCGGGGCGCCCTGTGGTTTTTTCGCTCGGGAGAGGATAATAAAATATTCTTTTTTGACGGCTTGGCCGGCGTCTCTGCGAGAGACCCATTTTTTAACGCGAAAACGATGAGAATTTTCGAGAGCAAGGGGAAAACGTTGTTGTTGAATGCTCGAAGCTCGAGTGTAATTTATTCTTCTTCTCTTCTGATCGTTTGAATGCTCGATTTTTGTTTTTATGAATGGAAATATGGAGGGAGAGAGAGAGAGAGTAAATATGACAAGTCGGGATTAAAATAAGTTGAAGCGGTGACAAGTGGTCAACAAATGAAAAATTGAAGAGCCAAAATGATCGGTGTTGTGAAACGTATTGCAAAGAATTTGAAATTTTTGCTGTATATTTTTCCTCGCTCGTCATCTGATTATTTTATTTCTAATATAATTTATATAAAACTTGTCGATTGATTGTATATGCAAGAAAATACCGACGATCGATTATCTATCAATTTCAACGCGATACAATATTAAAATCTTTGAAACACGATTACCAAAAATACAGTCGGAAGATGAATCGCGGAAATATACCGGTAAAAATCTACGAGCGATAAATCACAGTCGGAAACGTGTGTGCGTCGACGAAAAGAAGATAGATAGAGAAGAAAGGAAGGGCGACAAACTTTTTCATCACCAATCTCCTATCGATTAACGCGTTTGCAACGATCCATCTCTCTCTCTCTCTTCCCTCCTTCTCGTTCTTTCCTTCTTCGCAAGGAAAAATAGTCTCTTGATTAAATCCTAGCCGGTTTTTCGTTATAGCAACGCTATATTTCATCACCATGACGAAATCTTGGCACGACGTGGATGACATCTGGATCGATCGAATTTTTTTCCCCCTCGCAGCTCGAAGCGGGCTATATCGATAATGAATCGATCGTAAAAAGAAGAGAAACCAACTATCTTTATAAATATTTGATCACCCGAATTTCGCCTCATTTTATTTTTTTCACGGATCAACCCCCTCTTCGGTGTCGTTTCGTTCCAGTCGTAAATTCGTCTCGTGTCGCAACGAAACGATATCTGCAATCCCTTCCAAACCACAGTTTCCTTTTCTTCCTTCAGCCATTTTTCAATTTCTCTCTCTCTTTCCCTCTATTTCGCTGGAAAAGACCCATCCACCCCCTTCCTCGGTTCCGGAAATAAAACCGAGAATAACGAGTTTATCGATTTCGCGGGGAGGAGGGGGTGTATATGTGTGTGTAAGGATCGTTAAAAAAAGCTTTCAAAGCCTGAGTAGTAGTTTCAACAAACAAGAGGGTACGCGTTATGGATTTCCTTTCTATGTTTCAAACGCATCCCTTAACGGTGTTTAAGAAACACGAGCTTCTTTACCGCTGATCGAAGAGGGAAGCACTCGTGGAAAAAGTCAGAGTTCAACGACGAGGGTGCACTTTCCCTCTCCATGTGTGCACACTGGTGTAGGGAAACTTTTTTTACTTTTTTTTCTTCTCCTTTTTTTTTTTTTTTTTTTGCGTAATGCACCGTTTTGCACGGAGCACGGATGAATGAATTACATTGTTCATCGGTCACGTTATTTTATCCGAGTATGTATTTTACCGATGAAAATAAGGTTAGTAACGATAGGGGAAGGGGATGAAATTGCCGATTCACAAAGTATTTCGGTGTGACGACCGATTCTTTTGACATAACGAATTTATAATTAAAAAAAAAAAAGAATCGAAGTTTAATGCATTATTTAAACAATATTGGAATTTTTTCGAAATTTGCGCAACTCAAGAATATTTGGAAAATAAAAGAAATAGAAATTATTATTTCATCCCTTTCATCTTTTCTCTAGAAATTATTTCATCCCTTTCGTCTTTTCTCTAAAAATTATTTCATCCCTTTCGTCTTTTTAGAAATTATCCTTTTTTTTTTTTGCGCTTATATAGTTCTCGTGAATTCAGATTAATAATAATTTGTCACCTTTTCCCATGTTGCGTTAAGGATCGATAAGGGGAATCGATATAATCGTCTCGAAACGAACGTTTTATTGGTTGAAACGTAAACGTAGGGGAAGGAGGAAGGGAGGGAGATGCCGACAGGATTTCCCGAGACACGACCACTCGTTTTTATCCTAATGGGGACGAGGAGAGAGCTCTCGTGTCCCTTTCGCTTCTTCCTTGGAATCTTCGGGTATCAATGGCGTATCAATATCCTGTATTATTTTTAGAAGGAATCCACGTCTCCTTCTTCGTGTCTTGGTTTTATTATTACGCTCAAAATGTTACACGAAATTAAATTTTTTCCCTCTTCTTTAATAGTAGCGTATCTCATTCAGATTCATAGCGTTCCTTTTCTTTTTTCTTTTTCACTCCAGTGGTAAATTCATTTTATTTCATTTCTTTTTTTCTTATATTTTTCTTAAATTAACGATTTAAGAACTATAATCTGGAATTTATTATTATGAATTATTGTAATTAGACAATTTTTTTTTTAATAATTAGATATCATTTATCGAGAAATATAAATATAACATGCAAAAATATGCGAGATAACTTTGAATTGATTATATTACAAAAATGAAAATTCCCATGAACCAATTTTTTTTTTTTAATTCTGTAATAAATATTTATTTTTTAATAATCTTATCCTAGATGCTACAAGAAAATGAATAATTCATTTATTTGTAGCATCATTAAAACGAGGTATGGTTTTCAATTTTTCATTTTTCCGCAATTACTAGAAAAAACGTACCTACTTTTTGACAGAATTAAGAGTCGACTTTTCACTAACGCACAGGTCAATTGTTCTAGCGTTAAAAAAAAAAAAAAAAATCGAGGAAAAATGGAAATTCGAAAATATAGTGGCTCCTAGTTTTAGCGCTTGCCTTTCTTTCTTCTTTTCTCGCTCGAAAACGTTACTAATTAAGCTAATAAATCCCCGCGCTTTTTTCTTTTTTTCTTTCTCCGCTCTAAATTTCTCTAAATTCTTAATTAGATTGGAAATAACGTGTTTCAATACTTTCTTTTAGGAAGGAGATTGAAATCTAACTAAGAATTTCAACTTTGGCCAAAAAGAAACAACGTAATAGCTGTGTTCCACGATAATCCAGTTAAGTAATGGAAGAAAAACCACCGTTCTAATAGAAACATCGCGACTAATGGACAGAGTAGTCCAGACATCTTGGAACTGTCTTTAAAAAATTAGGTCACCGATTAGAATACGTACAATCATGATTCTCGTCACAGAATCGTTTAAATCCGTTTAAAAAGACTGGAAAAACGCTTTAAACGCCATATAGAAAATTAAAAATTTTTCTATATTCTATTTTAATCAACAATGTAAAATATAATACATTCTTTTTTTTTGAAGAAGAAGAAAAAGAAGAAATTTTGTATTCTTTCGTACTGGAAAAGGATGTACGAAATGTCAAGAATAGAAGGATTACGAACAAATTATAACACATAACACGTGAAAAGGTTGAAAACGAAGAATTTCATCACGCTGTGTAAAAAAACAGCTTCACAAAGCAATTTCATTTTCAGACAAGTCTAACACGAATCAGAAAGCTAGAGTATAATTTAAATAATTATCCATCCGTAGGAGAAATAATTATTTAAATCAGATATGAAGGATCAATCTCGTTAATGAGATAATTTAATCTCGATTGAATCGCAATCTTATTTCTAAGATCTTTGTCACGGATCTTAAATTAAGGAAATGTAACTTTTTGAAAACGAGAATGTCTATTAATCTTTACTTCTCAAACAACTTAGGTGCGAAAGTTATTTTAACGTATATCTTTAGATTTAGCGGACTCTATTTCAAGTCATAATATTTTCTTTGCTCGTAGAAATTTTGATAGGGCGCCTCTTTAACGTAAACCCCTCGTTGCTTAACAATGATGATTCTTTTATCAGCGATTAATTCAATATTCCTAAGTAAAACTTTATTACCTAGTTAAAAGGCGCCGAATTAATTTAGCTACCTCGATAAAAATACCGTTCAAAATGGTATATTTTACTTTTACACAACTATAATAGCCACGATCTCGTTTTACAAAAAACAAAAAGGGATGATACCTATCCTACTTTTGCTTAAATATTACAATTTCTCGAAAATATAAAATTCTCTTTAACAAAATGTCACCATTCCAAAGCCATCTTTCACTTTTCATTGCAATTATCGAATAATTAATTTTATCAATTCCTTTCAATCGATATAACGCGTAAAAAGAAAGAAAAAGAAAAATTTCAACAAAACGAAATGATATATCCTCGAGAAACATATTCTTTTTACCACTTTTCTAAAATACGAATGAATTACACACAATTTTCCTGCGATGAAAAAGTAAAGTTTCCTCGCGTCGTTTTCCAAACAAATCGTTGCAAAACGTCACGCGATCAAAGAGGCGAGCAGCTTAAATCTACCCTATATAATACCCCTGTCTCCCGAGTTCATTAATGTTAATGCACCCCCGATACATCGATACGTCGTCGCGGGGATGGAAATCGACGGGCCATTAGCAATGACGGTAATTTTACTAAAATCTCTACCAGGTCCACGTTGGATAAACACACACGCTTCGCCACACACACACACACACAACGTACACCACGTGCACACGCATACACACACACACGTCGAGTATGGAAAGACGCGAGTAGACGGTGGTGCAATTTCGCCGAAGGCCGGCTACGGTACTGCAATTAAGTTATGTAATGCAATGACGCGGCTCCTCGTCGATTCCCCGTAAATCGCGATTCGAGGCGGACTTTATTTAGAGCGGCGGACGTCGTCCAGAGGCTGAATTTAAACGGGCGGTCGACCTTGATTCCGCTTTAAATCAATTGGAACCGGTGCGAACGGCGAACGGTTGCCCGCTCATTTCTCATTTCTCTTTTTCTCTTTCACGGAAGATTTCGACTTCTCACGGTAAAAAATAAACATACACGCGCCTATTGCCCGTATACAACGAGGGATCGATTCTCGAGAGGCGAAAAAAACAATCGGGAGGCCGGGGGTTGCATCTCATCCGTGGCGAGGAGAGAGAAATAATGGTTGGGTTAATGGTGAGTAGTAGATGGTGAGTTTTAAATCGATCTCGAAATTTCCACGATTCGAGGATATTTCTTAGAGGTTAGGATTTTGGAAGGTGGACGAATGCAATGCAAATTATTTTGTTAAAATCGCGGGAGAAGGATGGATACGAAACATCCCTTCCCGTTTGTTGTTACCTGTTATCGTTATCGATGTTGAAATTGATGCTCTTACAAATCGAGAGAAGTGATGGTAATACGATCGCGATATTGATCTATACGTTTTCCTTTCTTTTCACTAGTTTTTCGATGAATGGAAAGGAGAGTAAGTTAAAAAAGTTACAAGGAATTTAACAACAATTTACGAATTCTACGAATTAATCCTTTAACCTGATAAAAGGTTAAAGTCTCTTATCTGCTCGATAATAATTTAGCTTATTTAGCTGCACGATATTCCCTCGAAATTTAATAGACTAAACATCTCGATTATAAACGATACGAAAGGTTTCGTTTGGATCAAAGACAATTCTCGTAGAAAGGTATCGAGGAAACATTATAATACGGATATAAACGACTTTGATCTCTCGCCATTCGTTAAATCGTAATGACAAGTTCAAGTGAAAAGGTTAACCGTCGAGGGATCGGAGCGGAAGAAAGGGAGAAATTCTGCCGATTGATCGGATTGATCGGATTTGTCCGCTTTGCCAATTAGACAAAGAGCGAAATATTGCGCAAGAGGGACGAACAATCGACATCGTTTATTTTATTCGATATACAAGGAACATTGTTATTCCATGTCAGGTTTTATAACAACAGGTTCGTTGTGACAGTGAAATGCCAGCTAATTGAAGACTGTTACTTATTCATCGAAGGGGGAGGGGATTTCTTAGAAATTATTCAACGGAACGAGGACTGATCTTGACTTTCCTCGTCACTTCCAGAAATAAAGTTTCTTTCGGTTTTATTAATACCAACGAACCGGACACACAGTGTCGTTTCAAGGTTTCAATCGAGACCAGCAGGAAATGTCTTGTGTCCTTGCGAATAATTGATACATTGCCTGGCCAACAATTTCTTTGATCGCGTCTTTAATTGCTGGCAGACTACTACTTTTATCATTTTTACTACTAGTGAGATTGGATTCGTCAATCGTTTTATTGCGGTTATCTGGTATTGGACCAACTATTCGAGATTATTTACCGTGTAAATGTACTTGTATACACGAAAGGATAATACATGACACGCGAAAAAAACGCGATAGTTTAATCAAGAGTTAATCGAGCAATTATTTCTATTTCCTAATCAATTCATCATAAATCTGAGTTTACTTATTGTAATTCCAATCTTAAAATTTTCACCTATCAAACGTGTTACTTAAAATAATCGCGAAAACATCGAATTTCATCGATCAATCATCAAGAGTTCGTCTCAAGATTAAACCATCATACAAACGATCTTTCCATTCTTTTTTCCGCCTTTATCTTTCATCACGTTAATCTTAACAATTTCCACGATTCGAACAACCATATAATCACCACTTATATAAACCCCCCAATTGATCATTTTCATTATATTACCTTCGCTAGTTCCGCGATCGCAAGAAGGGGATCCAAGCGGGGGTGAAATCATAACTCCTCTCTGACGTGCACTCCGAGATCATCCGTCCTGTGAAGCGGGGCAACTCTCGGTACTCGAGTCACGTCATCGAGGGCACGTCGAAGAAGGGCGTCGAGAAACGTCTCACAAACGATCTACGCGTCGTCGTGTCGAACATCGTCGCACTGTTAAAAAAAAAAAATTCCCTTTCCTCTCACGTTTTGGAATCACGTTTCGCGAGATATATTTTCGCGGTTGAGGAGATGCGCACACTCAACTCAGGTGTATCAGGTAGTTATTCGGTAGTCTCAGTGGTAGTAGTAGTAGTAGTATCTTCGGTCGTTCCTTCCCTCGATCCTGCCCGTCCATTTCCCTCCCTCTCTCTCTTTCTCTCTTTCTTTATCTATCTACCTCTCTATCGCGCACCAAGGCAGTGATCGACGATATCCGGTTGCGGATCGCGGCCACTCAGTTCGTGGACGACGCTTCATGAGACGAATCCAGGTCCTGGAATCCGGAGGGAACAACACCACATCGATTAAGAAACGTGGATAATTTTATTTCTCTTGATCACCGGTCGACAGCCAGCGTCCAAGGGGATCCTCGGCGATCCCTCGTCCTCATCGAGGAAAGGATCAAGGATCTTTCTTTCTTTCTTTCTTTCTTTCTTTCCCTCTCTCTCTCTCTCTCTCTCTCTCTCTCTCTCTCTCTACGCGTGCACTATTGGTCCGTGATAACACAACAAGTTCACTGGTAACCTCCTTGCGGGGTCGCGGAAGCGGTTTCGAGCGCGCATTACGGCTCCTTCGCCTCGTAATCACACAAGTGAGAAGTGATGGAAATGAAGTGAAAAAAAAAATATCGGGAAGAAAATCGAAATATATCTATATATACATATATATATAAATGTATATATATGTATGTCACTGAGGCAGGATCGAAGAAGAAGAAGAAGAAGAAGAAAATGAGGAAACCTAATTCAGAGAAAGAGAGAAAGGGGAACAAACAGCGAGAAACAACAGTGGGAAGGAACGGGGAAGAATTTGGAAAAAACGGATGATACGGAGAAGGCCTCGCGCACGAGGGCGAGCGACGAGGATTGCGCGTTTGACAGGCGGAACAGGGGGTACACACGTATCCCGAGCGACCGACAGGGTGAGGCTGATGGTCTCCGTCTCGCGCGGCTCGGCTCTGTGTTGCTGCGGGATGGAGATGACGAGAGAGACGAGGTGGTGGGCTTGAGAGAGAGTTGAAGGGGGGCAAGGGAAGGAGAGAGAATGAGCGAGGCGAGGCGAGGCGAGCGAGAGAAGCGTCGGTGGTGAGCGTCCGCCCGCTGTGACGCTCCCGACAGGACTGCGTCGGTCCCCATTTATTCCTCCTCTCCCTTCCGCCCCCTCCTGATCCACACCACCGCCTACCGAGCAGGCCACCCTCGCACAACCAGCCCCCTCCTCTGCCCTCCCGCCGCCACCTCGCGCGCCCTCCGCCTTTCGCCCCTCTTTGTGTTTCCTCTCCCCTCTGTGTATCGCGCGCACACCCCTCCCCCCACCCTCGTCTCTGTTTCGTCTTCTACGCTTCCCCTCCTTATCCCACCCTCCACAGCTCGCCTATCCGTTTCGTCGTCGCTTTTTCTCACTCCTTACGTTCCAACCGTGAAAACGACGATTTTCCGTCTGTTTCTCTTCCCACTCTGTCTTCCTTCATCGTCATTCCCCTCCTTTCATCGAGCAGGATGCTTTCCCCCCCTCTCCATTCTCCTCGCGAACCGCGTGTAAACACGTCTGCGTGCCTGGTTAATTTTCCTTATCTGAGTGGCCGGTTAAAGGTTGGGCAAACGGTCGGTTAATGGGCTAATGAAGGCCCTTCTCTTCCCCTCTCGAATTGCACTCTTGTTTTTTTCGTGTGTGCGTGCGCGGTAGTTGGAAGTGGAGGGAGGAGAGGAGGGTGTGCAATTCGAGAGAATGTTACTTCAAGGGATGGAGCTTATGTTCATAAGATGTCTCAGGTAATTGGAATTAAAAATTGATTAACAATAAATGATTCTTTTGAGGATGAAAGGTTTATACTTTACAATTATTGGAATTAGAAATAACTTAATAAATATGGCGTACGTACATCATGTTGAACGGAAGAGTTTATTGTAGAATGATGTAATTTCCGAAAAACTCCATATTTCGATTATTCAAATTAATATGGATGCCTTTAGAATTTCCTTCTTTTTTTTTTGTTATCCGTTAAACGTGCACCCAATCTTGTATCGAGTATATGGGAATTAGAACGATGTAACTTCCCGCAAAAGTATTTCGATTATTGGATACTTGGAATTAAAAATACACGATGTTGTAAAATTCTCTTTCCCCTTTTTCCTTTTTTCTTCTCTATCTTATCCAGCAACCGTCCCATCGAACGGAGAAAATGTGGTACTGAACGATGTAACGATTCCACGGATGGAAACGTTCCCCGCCACGAGGTACGTCGATTATTGGAATCGAGAATGGCCTAATAAACATCTCTGAAATTGCCTCTTTACTTTTTCCTTTCGCTGGAACCAAGAGAAGAGAAACGTTGGGTACGTTACAACCGGGGGTTGAGACGCTGTTCCCGCCATAGGGTAGCTCGATTATTGGAATTAAGAAGGAGGCGTGCCTGTTAATGAGCCGATTCCCCTTCCGTCTTCTTTCTCCGAGCAAGTGGAAAATGGAGATTGTTCCTGAGAGGGATGCAGACGATTGGAATTGTATATCGGATGGGGATCACGGGTTTATCGTTGGATTTGCGTACAATCCGGTGTAAATTTGCTCCCTGCTTTTCCATAATTCGTTCGAAAATATGCCTTGTTCCATTCCAATTGGAAATTGATAATGAAAAAATTGGTGTACGATTAAAGTTACTTCCTTCGAATTTATTATGCTTCGGGATGGGAAGGAATATTTATCGCTAAGATTTATTTTGCAAAGAAGATAGTTCAATCGGATAATTATCGATAAGTGGATTCATAATGATTTTATTGTAAGTAAAATCTCTTCAAGAAGAGAGGAAATTGATTTTTAAATCGTGCAATAATTACAACGTTCTGATTATTAATCAATCATCCTGAATTCGTAATTTTTAAAAATTATTTTCAACTTCTTTCGTTGCACATTTCACACAGATTCTTTAAAAATTAATGATCGTAAAAATGGCACAAATCATTAATGGCACAGTCCTTATCTATCATCGAATGCACGAGCGTCTCTACGCGTTTGTATTCTATTTATATTAAAATTCTACCCGGAAAGAATTTTTCAGCAGCATGCATTCTTGGTTATTCGCTTTAATTTCCACCACTCGGGGCATTTTCCAGCTTCTTCGTCCTTGATATATCGAATTAATTCTTCCGTTCCATGAAATTCTTTACAACAGTTTTTCCAACCCTTGCGAGAAATCGAAATTATCACACCGGTTATCGGCGTGTCCCTCCACACCTGATTCCTTCTCCCTCGAGGGGAGAACAAGTTATCAGTGTCATTCGTCTTCCCCTGCTTTCCCCCATTCGATTCCACGCCCGTGCTATAAATTAATCCTCGCGATGGCCGAAAACTTTTCAGGTGTATATCTCGCGTATGGACGAACATCGATCGTCCAACATACTAATCAGGATTCTTCCTTTAATCCTTACCCCGGGTTTACCCTTCTCCCATTTAACCCCCGTGTTCGTCGACACGCGGGGTAAACGGACGGAATTAAAACGCTTGATAATTCTATTTAAATAAACGATCGATACGCTGGTGAAATTTATTAACCTCGTCGTGAGTATTATTGTCCTTGGATGATGATTTTACTTTAGATTAAAAAGAAGGGATAAAACTTTGTCCTTATTGTAACCTTTCTCCTAATTCTTCTTCTCCATTTTAATCAAGATTCTTCGGATTTTTTTTATTTCTTTTCTTCTTTAGCAATATCACATTTTTGCTTATTTATAGGCATGTAATTTTGAAAATTATAGATTACGTGTAATTATTCCTGCTACGTGTTCACGATAGCTTGCTCGCCCAGCTTTTGGCCAACCTTGTTTATCCGAACTTTGATCAAACTATTGGACCATCAATTCTCTTTGATGAAGGTATACACGCCTCATCTTTGAATCGATCGAATGCATTAAAAGTAAAAATGAATTTATTCTATTAATTTATCAATACGTGTATAACCATATCCTCTTAGTCAAGATGTATCAATCTTCTTGCAAAAATTTCTAACACTCTTCTCTCGCTACTATTCTTTATTCGATAAACTTTTTTTCATCCATACGAACTCTTTCCGCTCGACGGACCATTGTTTCGAGTGCTTTTCAATCCAAAACACGCATGGCTCGACTCTCGAAACATACGTACATACGGGAAGGTCGTGTTTCAACGTAATTCCGCACTGTTTGTCTATTACATGTCTCAGTTTCGTACAGTTTGCTTATCGAGAAAAGCACTACGCCCTTCTGATGCACAACTACTTTACCACCACCAAAACTCGGTACATATCGCGTGTATCACAAGAGCCGATCGATATTACAAGAGATTGTCGGTCTAATCGAGGATCATGAGAATTTGCTGTAAGGCAGCATCCTGTCGATCACCATCATCCTGTATATCGATGTCTCATTTCGACGCAACAGCGTCCGCCGAGCCTTTTACGTGGCCGATCGATCGATCTTATCGACGATCTTGTCGACAACGAGAGACACTTTTAGGAGGGAAAATTGGAAGGAGTTTTCTAATCGAGCGGGATTTTTTTTTCCAGCAAAATTGCTGTTGGAAAAATTTTTACAAGTTTCAGAGAGGACGTCATGTTGCGATCCCACGATTGCAATCTGTTCGAATGTCACTTGAGATCTTCGTTGCAACGACCGATGCGTTTAAACTCGTTACGTTACGAGCTGTTGGCTTTTCGTCGAGGACGAGTTTTCTTTGGAAAATTTTGAGGAAAGTCGTGAATATTACTCGAGTTGATATATAAATGTTGTTATTTATGTTGTTTAATAATTTTTATTCATAGTGCCGATCTGATTATCTGAATTAGATTTCTGAATGAAAATTGCATTGAATCGATTCACAGATTTGTATATTTAATTCTAATTTCTCTTCTTCGTTTATTAATTTCGAAAAAATTTAACGAATTTATCATAGTATTTTCTCCCCGAATAAATTCTCAAATTAATCTTTTTATAATTCTTATCAATTATCGAATTTAATAATCTCATAACAATAAACGTCCGATAAAAAACTATTTAAATAAGAAACAAGGTTTACTCATGAAAAAAAACCGGTTAAAAACCAACGTCATTATTTGAAATCTGTGACGAACAAAACAAATTTCTCGAATAACGATCCACGAAATAACAATTTCATCGCGAGCAAATTTTTTTATCGCGAGATCGCCATTTTGAAAAAAAGAAAAACGAAAGAAAGAAAAAAAAAAAGGAAAAAAAACTTGAAACGAAATCGACGCACAATCG
Organism: Apis mellifera; assembly: GCF_003254395.2. Classification (NCBI taxonomy): domain Eukaryota; kingdom Metazoa; phylum Arthropoda; class Insecta; order Hymenoptera; family Apidae; genus Apis; species Apis mellifera. The sequence continues at coordinate 11,565,244 of NC_037648.1, forward strand.
ACGATGCGACCGACGTGCGCCCAATCCGTTGTCGCAAACTTTCCTCGTCGATGGAATTCTGGGCTTTTGGCGCAACATTTATCACATCCGCCGAATAAAAAGAGTTCGTGCGGTGATAAAAGAGTTCCACGGGGCGATATTTCACGGGAAGATAGAGAGAGATAGATTCGTTGTGCTTTCTTCTCGATTATCATATCGTATTCTTCGAGGATTTTTGTAAATATTTTTTGGCTCGATTGATGTTTCCATTCGTGAGAAATCTCGTTTCTCGTTCACGACAGCTCGTGACAGTATTTGAAAACTTTTATCCCAGAGAAATTCAACTAAAGTTGATAATTTTGATCGATTTCGGGTGAAAGGTTGTGTATAAAAATATCTCTTCGAAATCAATCCATTCCAAACTCTCAGTATTTCTTATTAATGTTTTAAGTGAAATTTCGCACAGTGACTCCATATATTTTTCTTCTTTCCTCTTGAAAAAGAAACGACGATTAAATGTACAACGATCTCAATGTTCATATATGTCCATATTTTAATCTCTTTTCTTTTTACACGCTCACACGCGTGTAAGAAACGATCGAAGAAATGAATGACAGGAACGAACGAAGCGTGGAAGTCGGGGCGAAATTGTTGTCGGAATGAAATTAGAAAGATGGAAGATTACGACGAGGAATAATAACAATTGCCTCTGTTATTTTCGATGATTACAGCAAATTGTTTGCTTAAAGAAAATTGACGATTAAATCACAAAAGTAACGGATATAATAATATAATATATATAATACATCTCTAGGAGAATGCATCGATTTCGAATTTACCTTTGTAAGGGATTCTATTTGTGCTAATCCAGTCTCCGTTTGTTGAAGACCTTCCTCCCTCCTTTTTTCTCTTCTCTTCTTAAGAAGAAATATTGTATTCGTCTTAAGTGAAATTGCTTCGACAGAGGAATTGTAATTATACAATCGAACGAAGTATTGTTACGAAGTTACATCGTCGAAGAAGTTCATTGAAGTCTTGAAAAGAAGAAAAACAATTTAAAAATCCTTTCGCCCTCGTTATCTTTTTTTAAAACTATTTAAAATTCCAACAAATGAAATTTTCCAACAAGAATTTTAATTTTAATTTTTCGAACGTAATCAAGAGACTATACGATGATAATTAAAAAGATCCTCGAAGAATAGTTCTTCTTCTAATTCTCTTTCTATTAGTTCGAATCACGGCGATTAAAAAACGTAATTAACGAGATTCGTTCAAGAATATCACTCAAGATTGAAAAGAAAAAAGAAGAAATAAACAATCGATTCTTCTACACAATCGATGATTAAACGAGGGTAAAAAGGTGTTGAGCAATGACAATTTATGACCGCAGTGAGGAGGAGTCACGCAACGAAACGCCAGGAATTTCTTGTTGAAGTTTCGAGTTACCGCTCTTCCATCGATCTTCCATTCCGGTTTCTCGCGTGAAATGGTAATTCGTAGTTTTAAAGTAACGTCACGCGAGCAAATCGGGGGGAAAAAAGGAAGAAAAAAATCTCGCGATCGAATCACAGCTTTCATCCTTTCCTCGCCTCTGCCCATCTTCCCATTTATCGATATAAATCATCCGTTATCGAAATATTTTACATTTTCTACACTCCTCGTATTATTCTTTCTTCAACAATTAACATTTCTGTTTCTGGCCTTAATTTCAATCAAATTTCTTCCTTAATGATTCTTCCCAATTTCGACGAAAATCAATTGATATTCGATCGAATATATATCCATGTTTTTTTAATCATTCACGAATCAATTAATCCCATTTAAATATATAATTTAAATGAATTCTCGTACATTAGAAATTTCGACGAGTGTCAGAGTGTCGTTCGTATCGTTTTGGTAAACCGCTTCGTAAATCATTCATGGTTATCAGTAGAAATTAATTTAAATAATTTATAATATTTTGCGCACGTTATGGACAAGTATCGTTAAAGAACTTGGACGACGAATTAATCCCTCGTGTTTTCATCGTTGAAATTGAAACGAACATTTTTATCTATTCGAATTCGTTTTCAAAAGTATTTAAAGATAAATTTTATCCAAAGGAAGAAAAATTCTTCCTTTCTTGTCCCTTCATATCCTTCCTTATCATTCCATCGTTATAAATCATTCTTAACAAGATTCTCTCTCGGTTGTGCTCATGTTTTCCGAACGAAAATTCGAAGAATTATCCAGAGGGGAGGAGGATCGTGGGGGCATCGATCACTCGACAATGGATTACTTATTCGCAGCATCCACCTTCCACAAATTCTAAGCTCTCGTTTTATTCGGCCCCATCACGTTTATCACGTTCCTTTTTTTATCGCACGAGAGAGCTACGATCATCGAGCAATCCACCTCTCTCACGTGTTGATCGCACAACGTCCCACCGTAAACTGAGCATCGTGTACAAAATATATACACAAATGATTCTCCCCTCGAGAAAGGAGAAAATCGACTATAAATACGCGTAATATTTATTTCTCCTTTCGCACGAATTTCTATTTACATATTGAGTCGATTGGAAAGTTATTGTATGTTTCGATATTTAACGCGTAATATTTTAATTATATTATATTACGAAATAGTTTGTACAATAGTTTCTTTATTAAAATTTTTCTACAAAATTTTGAAATATTGTTTGCTATTGCTATTTTATGAAAAAATTGTAAAACGTTTTGCAGAGGCTTGGATATAATTGTTTTATTAAAAAATTGAATATCAATTGAAGATATGGATTTAAAAAATGGAATGATTGGAACTAAAAAATCTAAAAATATATATATATTGAGATTCTTGAATATTCTTTTCTCTTGGAAGCATAGGATAGTTAAAATTGTTAAAAGATACGCGTTATTAAAACATTTTAGAATATCGTTCGTGGAAATAGAATCTCCAAGAACAGGAACAAGAACAAGAAGATATTTTAACGAAGAATCGTAGAATTTTCTTCCAACAAAGTGTGATAATTCGAAAACGGTGTGCAATTATGATAAAAAAAAAAAAAAAAAGAACAGAATATAATTACTTATTTTTCTAACATCGAGTCACGTTAATCCTTTTATTCCAACTCACTAGAAATACGTTAACCGTGTTATATACAATATAATAACGATATTCAACCCTTCCACTTCAACTTCGAAACTCCATTTCGCACTTTTCCCATAAAAATTCAACCTCGGCAATTAGCCACTGAAATTAAACGTAATCACACAATTATCTCCTCCCCTCTTTCTTCCCTTTCCCTCTCAATTTCTCCATTAACCCTCGAGCACGCTCTTGTGAAATGCTTTTAACCCCGGTTTAAAAATTTCGTGATAAATTCAAAATCGGTCCCGAATCTCCCCTCTCTGTCTCTCGATAACTTCAAAAAAAAAAAAAAAAGAACGAAGGATCGCGGATAAACTGGATAATCCTCGAGAGGATTTTCCATTTCTATTTCGCCCAATTACACGAAACTCTGTGCACAAATCTGATTTGCCTGCTATCGCTCGTTATCGAGGAGGAAATTTATACAAAGGGAGAAAAGGGGAGGGGAGGGAGAAAATTTCTGGCCGATATGATACTTCTTTCTATTCTCCGCATACCCCATCTCTATTCCCCTTCCATCCCCTAATCTCCATACAGATTTCTTCGTCCCTCCCTTTGGAAATTGGCGGTTATCTCGATTCACACTTTCCCCTTTATCCTCTTTATCGACGATTCACGGTTTCCGTGGGCAAATATTGGATCGGGAAAGGGGAGGGGAGGGAGGATTGGTCGCATTTTCTCGATATCTTCGCTCGGGAAATTGCTCGAGAATGGATACAAGACGAGCGTAGGAAAGGAAATTCGGCGATGATCTATAAACCCGGACGGAAAGTTTGGGGATATTCGGAGATTGACGATAAGGGGCAATCTTTTCTTCGGATCGATAAGGAAACGCAGGGATAATGCGTGTACGCTGGTTGCTGATAACGCAACGTGACAGGGATAAATTGCAATTGAGGCTGGATGGACAGTCGGAGGGAGGATGTTAATGGATATGGGGGTTGGCAGGTTTGTCAACTCGCTGTCTCGTCGATAAAGGTTGGATTAAAGTTGTTGCATTAGATGCAAAGTATGATGCTTATAATTTGGAGATGAAAATTTGATAATCCTCGTTAAAGGAGGGATTCGTTGATGAATTATGAAAATAAAAAGATTGGAAAATGATAGGATTTTCTTTAAGGATTTTAGATTCATTGGCATTTAAGTTATGAAATATTTTGTTTCATAAAAATATTTATGGGAAGATTGAAAATTATTATAACGTTTATAAATATTTGTCTATTATTTTTTCGTACGAAAATAAAAAAGAAAGCATCATAAATATTCTGTATTTAAATATACACCCGATGAAAATATGATACTATACTAGAAATTAAATGTCACAAAATAATATAAATTTATACAATTTTTATCAAATTCATGTTTTGGTTTAAAATTTTGATTCAAAATTGACGGAATTAAATTTGTTGTCCCGATATTGAATATTAAACAAACGAAATTTCGATGTTCGAATATTTAAAAAAAGAATTAAACTTCTCTAATTCGGAGGAAAAGAGTACGGTTTCGAAAATGTAGAAAAATAAAGCATCGAGATCGGATCAACGATTTTGCCAATTCGTTACGTGAAACGAAGATGAGCAAAGTAACAAATGTAGCCGAGGGTCAAGGCTTGTGCAATCCGTCCACCGTTACAATTTCGTAAAACAAATTGGAAAATGTCTTTCAGCCTTTGACGAGCAACGATTCCGCTCGGCCACATCGCTAAGATAATTGCCTATCTGCCTCTCGTGACGCGGCTTAATAATTTCGATTCGGAAAAAAATTCGAAAAAAATCGTCTCTCCCATTTTCTCCTATTTTTATTTCCTCGATTTTATTTATCACTCGACTTTCCATCTTTGAGATTCTTCTCGGTTTCGTTCGTTCGTCTTTTCACTCAAATCATTTCTGTCTGAACGATGGCCTCTGTTAATATAATTAAATCATGGATGATAATTGCGCAAAATTTATAACGATGAAATCCTCTCTGAATGAATATAAATGGAATTTTGAATGGAAAATCTAGCGTTATTTGTGACTCATGAGATTATTTTTTTTTTTTTTCATACAGATCGATAATCTATTTATTCAAATTTGTATTTTTATCGCCACGATAATAGATACACGTAATAATACCACGCGTCATAATATTTTACTTTAAATATTTTACGTACACGTGTTTGCACATGTCCCGCGGAGTTTCATATCTACAATTAAACTTCTCATAAATGCATAAACACCGGCTGTCTACGTTGTACGCATCGCACGAGCAATTTGCATAATTCGTTCCCTCGCGAACAATAAATATTCCCTCGACCACGTAGGACCACGTTTCTCTGATCGAAAAATCAGTTCAACCGAAAATGTCGAAACGAAAATCAATATAAATCAATCATCAATAATCATCAATAATTCCTTAAAAAAAAAATAATAAATAAATAAATAAAATCGTCTTACTTCTTCTATAAAATAATCTTTGTGAAAGAAAAACGATCAAACGATTTTCCAACGATCCAACGACGACGAAAAAAAAAAAAGAAAAACAGGAAAAAAAGAACGAATGCTGTCGACTGGCGGACAGATATTTCGAGCGGAATAACGGAATAACTTTCCTTGTTTTGCGCGCAGAAACGCAGCAATTGTGTTGAAATTATATTCGAGGGTAATTAATCGGCGACACGAGGAAGAAGAAGAGGAAGTCCGGATACGCGTGAGATTAATTTCATCCGGCTTTTTTCCGCGGGAAATTATTATACGCGATGGTATTGCGAAAAGCTATTCAACCCTCCTCCGTAATCCGTGAGTTTCACGTTTCGAGAAGATTGTTTTGGGAAGGATTCAAAGGGTATTAAATCGCGCGTGCGTGAAATCGAACGATCTGAAAAAAAAAAAGGAAAAAGTTGGAGATGGGATTATATATAGCGCATTTTTCCATCCAGTTACGAAACTCTCTTCTAACCTGGATACCTGGTTTCGAATTAAATTCAGATTAAACGTGCTGTCAGATTTAATAGGATTCTCCCGACCGAGTGTTTGATGCAAATTAGTTTACCTTTCAATTGGAATACCTTTGCTTCGGATAAACAGGCTCTGATTGGCCGCACAAACACGTATTCGAACAATATCTTGTCAAGGGAATTTATTTAATTCCGGTCTCAATGAAAATTTCTGTATTATATTCCGGATCCCTTGAAAATAGGGAACGTTGAAAATTCTTATTTCGATACTTTCCGTTGCAGAAACATTCTTTTTTTCGTTTCAACGAGTTGTCCCAAGAAAAATAGAAAATAATAATTTTTTTCGAATATTCTTTCACTGGAAGATTGATTTTTCTAAAATTTGTATATTCCATGTTCCGCTGTATCTTGATTTTATAAAGTTAAAACAAACAAAAGCAACTCGAAACTTTAAGACTTCGTTTTCGACTTTCGATATTATCGAGTTTTTTATTCAAAGCAGCCGAATATTATCAAATATCTTCGCAAAATCAAACGTAGAAAAACATGTGTATACTATATACCACTTGACCCATAGGAGAACAAATCTATTCTCGACTTAATTAGACGCAATGGCGAGTCCTTGGCCAATTAGTGTCATTCTTAATTAAAAGAAAACAATAGAAAAGAAAAGAATCTTGAGAAATTCGAAATATAAAAATATTCCTTGCAATGTCAAACAGAGGGGACAACTCCCTTCTTTCTTTTCAATTCTTTTTTCTTTTTTTAATTTTGTTCTACCTTAACGACACGTGTCGTTAGAATCGTGTGCTGATTTAGAAAATGAGAGCAGGAAATGGGGTGAATAATGGTAATTCCCTTTGAGAATGTATAAACTTTAATAATGACCGCGGGGAACTTAGGAACACGGTCTGATGAAGGGCTGTTCTAATAGGCTGTATTATAAATAGTCGTTCAACTGTCGAGTGCACGAGCAATTCCGGTTTCGTGGGCCGGACATCTACGAGCAGAGTTTGGAAAATGGCGGAAATCTCGTTGCTGAGATTTCATCGTACGATTTCTCTGATGACCGGATCATCGATTACGCCAAGTGTACTTTCATAATTCCCTTCTTAAATCTTTGATCTTGATATTTATTCGATAATCCGAAACTTTTACAACTATCGCACGCGATGGATATTCCCTTTCGCCCATTTCTCGTCGTATTTCTTCCGAATTGCCCGGAAACTCTGCGATAATTCAAGGAATAATATATCTAGAAGCACTAAAAACGAGAGAGGAGGAAAAGGAAAAGAAGAGAAAAGAAGAGAGGGTTTGGATCTATGTCTGTTTATAGAGTCATCGGTAACCCCATCTAGCGAGCACTTGCCTCGGGCACTTGAATAAAAGGAGTTAAATCAAAAGACGTATGAAGTACCAGACTAAGAAGAAAAAAAAGAAAAACGTTCATAAAATATCTACCATCACCAAGAAAGCGTAATATATTTATTTCTCCGAGAGAACCAACCTCCGAACACTTTAATACAGTCACTTTTATAAAACACTTTCTTCCGTCCACCGAAAGTCGTAAATACCAATTCCCGGGACAGCCATGATTCCCTTGTTTTCCACCTCGGCCGTGGTGGAACGAACCCTCGGAATGGAACGAATCAAAAATTTCTTCTCTTACTTCGCGAAAAAAGAGAGAGAAAAAAGAAAGGAAAAGAAAAACGATAATTCTTCTAAGAATCGTCGATCAACAATCGTGAACGGAAAATAAAATATCCTTGTAAATTCTTCCTTCTCGATGAAAGAAAAAAAGAAAAAAATCGCTCGCAACTCTGCTCTGCTCTGTGGATTCATCTTGACGAGCAAAAATTTGAATAAAGATTCAACTTCTTCCATTTTTAATTAATCTCGAGGGTGGCAAAATCCTCTGATGTCCACGGTATCGTCGTAATAAACCACATGGTAAAGGGTTTTATAACGCGGGATGATGCAAACGTCTGCTCTGTAAATTCGAGACGAGAGTTAGTTAAATAATAATCGGGGGTGGTGGTTTTCAATTTTACGAGAAAACTTTTTACTCCATTTACGATTTATCCGTTTAACACGCGGTTCGCGTGACTCGTGGCCGTGACTCTTGTCGCCGGGAAACGGGGTAAAATATCGTTGTCGGGGCCAGATTAACATCTCGACCAGATAACGCGGGGGGGCGGAGAAATTTTCGGGGGTCGGCACGGAATGATAATCGTGGCCAGATTTCTCGTGCCGCGTCCCAATTCGATGGAGACAAATGGACGGATTTGGATCCGAGATAACGTGGAAATTCAATTACGAAAAATGATTAAGACGTCATCGATAAGCGAAACGAAATTTGTTTAATCTGTGCATAGTTGTCGAGAAAGTGGTCGATCTCAAACCGATCTTCGAATCGATTGAAATTAAATCTAGTTCTAAAGGCGTATGATTTTTCCATCCATGACTTTCCTTCTTTTCCTTTTCTTTTCTCGTGAAACTTTGGGGGAAAAAAGGTCGTGCGTATAAAAATTTACGATCATTCAAAAAGCTACGCTCGTACAACGTGAATGATCCACGCCAGGGAATATAAAACGAGAGGGGATGGCTCTCGAGCACGGACAGTTTCGAGAAAACTTTCGGCCAATATCGGAACGCGATACGCCATTAAAAGGGATACCGGCCGGCTCCCATGGTATCGCGCATTGATTCGCGGTGTAATCCGGCGGAAGCACGAAATATCTGACCGAAACTCGGGCAACAAACGCCCGATTCTGCCTGTATTCATCGTGGCTCAATGGGGAGTTTTGCCAGGGAATTGCCGTTACACTGTTTCTCGATAACCTCGTTCGCCCCGTTTAAACGCGTTTCGTTAGTTACCCGCCGCGTGACGCGTTGCAAAAGGATCGAAACTCGATCGAACCTCGATCCAGACGCTCGTTGACCGTCATCTGCCGATCCTTCGTTTATCCTACGCTCGCCTGCCAAGATATTGGATGGGTAACGCCTAAATGAAAATTCCATCCCTGTGTCGTCGATCCAACCTCTCTTATCTCGTATCACTCAATTTGATGAACAGTTATATGTATATATTTGAAGAATCGAATGTTGATGCAGCACGATGATGACTCGTTGATTCATCTCTTTTAACTTCTCATCCTTCAATTCGAGTAATTTTATAAAAGTCATTGTAATTTTGTAACTTGAATATTGAATATCGTATGCAACGATGAAAGGTGTTCCAAAAAGAATTTATTCATGTTTTGTTTCTCTCTATATTCTTCCATCCTTCGAACACTTTTATATTCGTTTATTATTTTCATTTAAAACTTTTCGAATCAAGAGAATTATTTCTCATTTTACAATTATTATGATTCAATTTTCGAGGGGCACACGATGATTCGCACGGGAAAAAGTTCCGAAGGGAAATAAATTATTCTCAGAAACACGAGTAATGGTCCACGTGGATAACGGAAGCTCGATCGTTCGGGAGTAGATCGTATCGGTGGCAAACACGAGAAAAGAAACTGGGCAAGAAAATCTAAGAAGGAGGAGAGTAAGGAGGAAGGGACGAATATCTGCAACGATGGAACGCGGAACTCCACTCCATAAAGTTCCCTGTTTTTCTTGTGGATCGCGTGCAAGAAACGGGTTCCGATCGGCTGCTGGCAAACAAAATTGGAAAATCGTAGGGAAAACTCCCCTCTCTTTTAATCTCCTCAGCAAGCTTGGAAAAAAAATGAAAAAACACCATTGTTGAATCTCTTTGTGGTAAAAACATTGTCGCCTTCTCGACGTGGCAAATAGAATATAATTGTTCCATTTCTAATGAATTCCAAATATTAAATTTCAGATTTTAGAAAAAAGAAAATATTGTAGGAGACTCGTATTAATCTGATGAAAGACTCTTCTAGTTTCAGTAGATCAGGACAATAATTATCATTTTTTGATAGTATTTTTATACTAACAGTAAATTGCAGAAAATAAGGAAATCGTCTTTTGTAAATTTTTATACTAACGACGTGCGAAACATTGAGAATAAATAGCTACATGATTAGTTTTTTAAATAAATAAAGAGGATCCATTTAAATTGTGTACACGTCTATTATTATAATTTTCGTCTAATAAAATTATTATCTGAAATATTTACGAGCGACGATAACCTATTTAAGGTTCTCAGGAAAGCTGATGATCGAGCGTTTATTCGAATCATGTCTATAAAGCGGAACATGTATGAACTACGTGTACAGATTATATATATATATACATATAGGAAGAGAACAATTGCGTGAAATATGGATCTTCCGTGTAATTATGATTGGCCTGTTAATATTAACCAATGCGTGATTAATAGGAATGCATTTACAAATTTATCGCGATCCGCAATGTTCGTACGTCGGATAAAAGCGTATTTGCCACATATCACGGCAGAGATCCCGTTTGCCAAACTTGGAGAACTTATCGGGGATAAAATTCCATTTGCACTTTCACGGTGGGATACTTTGATATTACGGTGTCAAAGTTTGGAATAATCGACAAATATCGATAACGTATGGCACGGATGAATTTTTCCGCTCTTTTAAGATTGGATCATAATGTATCGGATGAAAACTTCATTTAACTTTTTACACACGTATCCTGATTTATACAAATTTATATCTATCGTCCGAGTTAAGTTGGATGGGATAAATCGTGGCTCGGAAATACGCGAAAAAAATATTTTAAAGTTTGATCTCGTGTTTAATCCCCCAATAGGTAGATATCTCGTTTCAAATTTATTTTAATCGATGTTATTTCGTTCGAGAGCAAGCAAATAATGTTTTCGTGAGAGATTAAAATTTTAAGAATAGTAGGAATAAGTATATTTTTCGATTAATTCGATCGACGATTATATAATGAATATTCAAATTCTACAATGTTAATCACAAAATTGATATTTTTTTTTTTTCTTTCATCATCGACGTTGTACCAACATCGTTCAAATAACATTCCATGTGTCCATAATAAATATTCAAAATTCTACGATATTTGCATAAAATTGAAATTCGTTCAGGATTATTTCAACATCGTTCGAGTAAATGTTGTAATATAATATTCGATCTCTGTAACACTATTTATCACATATTTTTTTCGGTCGACGCATTATCATTCGAATAAAATTATATCGCGGCCGAGTGAATATAAATATTCTAAATTCGATGAAAAATTTAAACGTAAAATTGGAATTCTTTCATCGCCAGTTGACGGCGATATTTCAACATCAGGATAATATATCCTGCGATATTTACACGAAATTGTCGATTCTTTCATCGCCACTCGACACTTTATTGCAACATCATCCGGATAACGTCTCGCAAAATTCCGAAATATCTTCACCTGTCTTCGTTATCGATTTCGTCCATCTTCCATCGTCTCTTATGCAAATCGATGAACGCGACATCGAATACGAATACTCCACGAGCCCTCGACCCGATATAGATTTCGGCCCCGCGACAATCCAGTTTGTACGAACGTATATAGCGTCGAATACGTCGGATTCGTTCATGAATTATTGATACGGTTATCGCAGAGTCGAAACACCGCTGCCTTTCCACCGGTGAAACAAAAAAAAAAAAGAAGCCGCGGAAAATTAACGATTGTCGTCCCGCTTAATTAAATCTCGCCGCGAAAAAGTCTTTTTAATCGGTTCACAAAACACGTTACTTTTCCTCGCGTATTCCATTTTAATCGAACTAAATCTTCCGATTTAATTTATCGCAACCTTTTTGTCGTGATCTATCGCGCACGAATGTTTACCTTTTGAATTTCAAAATATATATTAAGCAATTCAAGTTGAGATAGAAACTAGAGACTAAGATTAACTTTTAAATTTTTATAAATCAAACGAAAGACATTTTTGTTCAGACTGATGATTTTCTTCTTCTATTCGTATAATTAAGATATAATTTATGTATCAGATTAACGAAAGTACGCAGAGTTATCCAAAATAAAAGCCATTGAGGTACCCAACAAAGTGTAGCAAAAGAAAGAAAAAAGTGTCGTCCAAGTTGAACGAGTCCAAAGGGGCCTCCTCGGCGAACGATTCCTCAACTTCAATTCCCACCGCCCTAAGGTTTCTTCCCTTTCCTGAGGGAGGAGAAGACGGGCGAAAAACAGGAACAAGGTACACGTTGGAAACCGCGGGAAACGAAGTCTGGTAGGTCTCGTAACAGGGAAAGAAAACATCGAGGCAAAGTTTCGTTCGCCGAGGGGCGAATTATTCTCTTCTCGAGGCCGTGGTTTATCGATCGATCGATCGATCGATCGAGCTTCGAAGTTTGATAGACGGGCGCAGATATTCCAAACGTTTGGAACGACGATGCATCTGCAGCCCGAATATATCATTTCGTCCGCGTTATGTGACAGCGTTCATCAATGTGACGATTCCACGCTGCGTTACATTTGAAAAGAATTAATGAACGTCACGCCATTTTCGTCTCGGCCATCTTGGTGGGTCGCGATGAAACGAGATGGCGCCGAGTGATGCGGCTAATTTATCTTGGATCGCTACTTTTTTCCACGTTTCTATACATAAATTCTGCTTTATCATAGCACGTAATATAAATTACGTTTTCTTTCTTTCTTTCTTCTTTTTCTTTTCTTTTTTGTGAGAGGAGAGAAGTGTTCACGGTGTTTGAGATTAATGATTCGTTTCGAATTTGGGAATAGAATATTTATGGAAAGTTGCTTGAAACGGAGTTCAACTCTAAATTTGTAAATTTTTCTTCAATTTGTATTAGATCTCAAGAGTTCTCTTTTCTTTTTGTATTTACGATGCAGTATCACAGGAACAAGTTGGCAAACAAGAATTATTTGTAAATTCTTTCTTTCTTAATCTAATATTATATTAATATCGACGTACCAATCAACGACGTCAAACAAATTCAAGTTGCAATTCACATATTCCTTATGAATACTAAACTTCTGACAAACACAGGAATTAGTTTCGAAACAATCTTTCCTAAAACGAAAAAAAAAAAAAAACAACAGATTTGAATCAATTATCACAAACTTGTCAATTTCAACAGTTTCACGAAACTTATCTTGCTAAAAATCATTCGTGCATACTCTCGAACCCATTAATATTAAAATATTGAAATTGATCAAATTCGTGGATGAAATATATAATACTCGAAACTCCAAATCGAAGATGGCGACACACGATACGACGAAACTTGAATTATTTATCACTCGTTTCCATCCGGAAGCGGGAACGAGGTGTACGAAAAAGAAGAAACTGAGGAATCTTTCGATACTTTCGCGTACAAACTTCACTCGCGAATCAAAGTATCGAGGATTGTGAAGAATCGCGAAAACTTGGAAACGTTTCGCGGGCGCAAATATTAATTACGCGAGGAGGAGAGGAGGAGGCTTTTATCGGCGATAAGTTGCCTCGTTCGAGAACTTTGATGTCATTTTCAACGAGGCCACTTAGTCACAACGAAAAGAAATTGGTTTGCTCGAAGGTCCGCGGGCCAATGGGGAAACTTTTTTAATGGAGCAACTTGGCCCGGTGTCGATGCCGTGTAGAAACGGGGGGATCTGGTCGGTTGTCGGGGATTATAAAGACACGTGAGGACGTTTCAGAAACTTTCACCACCCTCCAACAGGAGGAAAAGGGGTGTGTAGCGCCGCCTGATGGAAAACTTTTCATTTTCATTGCGCGAATATTCAATTCCAACTCTTTTTCGATAGAGGATTCCTTTCGAAGAGAGGATTGTCGAGAAGTGGAGTATCATCTTGGATTCGTTACTTTCGATGTAAAATTGTTAGGTTATGTTATAATATATTACACGTATTATTCGCCATAATGTATGGTTTGAGATTCGATTCGATGGTTCCAGATTTGAAATTCGCGTAAACGATGGATTTATCAAATTAGTGATAGAATTTTATATCACAATTTTGTAAGTGTTATCTACTCCCAAGTGGTATCATGCTTTCTGTAAAATTAGTACCATTAATATCACTATAAAAAAAGGATACTAATTAATAAGAAAGTTGACAAGACTTGTCAAAAATCTCGATGATATGAGATGGATTCTCCCGCTATCAAGGAGAAGGATACGTTCGATTCGCGCAATTATCTCGAAGGTATGCAACCAGGATCAATCATCCTGAATAATTTCCAGGCAAACGGTCACGTGTGCATGCTCCATCCAGGCTGGTGAACTCCTTGCGGTGGAATTACGATTCCGTCGTTGAATATTTCACGGCCGGGTATATATCAGCCACTTTCTTCAATTCTCATCGATCAATTCCCTTGGTATTTTAAGAAAACACGGGACACGACTTTAAGCAGCATGTTTAATAATTCAGAATCCCAGCATTTCGCGACACGATTGGACAACTTCTACGCTTCAACTTATGACAGCTATAGTTAGAACGTTAGAAAATGTTCTTTCGGCGCGCAAGGTCGTTGTGATTCAAATATTCCAGGGAGGAATAATTGAGTTGAAGAAAACTTGATCTTGATCCAATTCTAAATACTGAAAACTTTTTCAGACCTTCGAATTTTGATACCTTGAACTGTTGATACTAAAAAGTAGTGATCATGATCCACCTTGTTCGACTTATCCTCGATTCTTGGCCAAACGTGGATTCTTTAAATTTGACGGATGTTATATATAATGCGAGATGTACACTTCACACATTCCATAGATTTTCATTGCAGGCAACGGATTCAACGAAGAGAAATATAATTTTCAATGTAACTGCGAAAAGATATAGAATGGACGGTGCGGATAAATCAGAGTTTGGCCAGACAGTGACAAGGTGGCCGTAGAGATCTCTGAAAAGAGCAAATGTTCCGATTTACGAAATAGTAAATTATGAACGTTCCCCTTCAATTCTTAATCCATCCACACGTTTCTTTCTCGATATCCTTTCTCGTACCAACCTCCTTTTTTTTTTAAATAAAATCTCGTAATACCTCCTTTTTCTAATCGAATTGAAAATATCTTTTATTATCGTCCTGAATCGCAGCAGACGATTTTAAAAAAAATTTTAAAAAGTAACAAACACACAGGCAAAAAGAAAAAAAGAAGGAATTCGAACGTTTGAAGATCGAAAAAGAGAAACAATTTCAAAAAAATCCAAAATATGCGCAACGAACATCCGGCCGAACGTCGATCGTAAAGTAAGAATGTTAAATTCCCCGTTAAATACGCCGTTCCAGCGAGAACACGCTGGATTTATTCGATTTATGCGCGCCGTTGTACGTTCAACTACAAGTGTCACGTACTCCTCGGAATGCAGCTGGGCCAAGTATTTTGCGTGTAATGGAACGCTGTTGCACCCCTGTATCTTCCACAACCTAACATTTCGCCGACCAAACAACACGTTTACGCTTAAAAATTATTGGCCCGACCTGTTGTAATAATTTTTGATGTGGACATCCTTTTTTATTTTTTTTTTTGTCAATCTCTCGGCCAACAATCGAGAATCGCGATTTTTCGAAAATATCGAGATATTTCTCCCTCAATTTGTTTCGAGCGAGTTGTTAAAATTCATCGAAAGTGAAAAGCAGAAGGCGAAGAGATTTCCCTTCTCGTATATTCGATCCCGGGAAACGTATTGGATCGTATTAACGCGATATCTGGACGGAAATTTATTCGGAACGAACGGTTATTTCGAAAACGGTCGCCAATAATCGCCGCAGGTATTCGGCGAATATTCGCGTTGCATTTGCTCCCCGAAACGGGATTATTAAGCAAATAACAATCTCGATTAACCTTTATTGGAAGCAACTGGGTAAACTGGCTTCAGTAAAGCGATCGTTCATTGTTCAAGATCCCTCGAGAGGAGGAGGGGGGGAGAGAAGATCCTTTATCCAAGAAAAACAACGAGAATAATAATAAAAAGACAGGTAAATACCGTAAATATCTTCGAGTGACCGATATCATCGAGTCGATATCCGATGAAGCTGGAATAATTCGTTCGTTACTTCAAAGAAAAAGTGAAACGAGCAGCCTCGCAATTTCAATAAGAAAATATACACTTTTTCAAACCGCCCATCGTTCGTATCGTTTCTTTTTAATACGATTTATCAGGATTCGAAAAAAGAAAGGATATATATATTGTTTGAAACGCGCACGATCGATGAAATTAAACGATTTCGATTCGGGTTGCTGTCGAAACGTAGACGGCGCAGTGGAGGAGGCGGTTTTTAGCCGAGCCGAGGTAGTATACGAGTGGTAACGCGTCAGGCACAGGCCACTTTTGCATCACTGGCGCGAACAACCGTCACGAAACAACTCGTAATCCGTCTCGAATGCACGCCTGGCCTCCCCTATCATTCATCGCTAACAACTCAACAACATTATCGCTTAACGTGTTTCCAACATCTTCCTTTTGTCACTTGCACAATTTGTTTTTCGATTAAAAGGGTAAAGGGCTCTGTAGCGAAGTAAAACAAACTTCTCCATTTTCGTTCGAAGCTCTTCACTTGTTCGTGCTTTCGTTTTACGTTTTTCAATTCTTGAATTATTAAACGTGACAAATTGTTCGATTCGTTTTTTCTTTCTTACGTGTTAATTAATATTTCCGAATATTAAATGTTCTTTTCTTTATTATAGCAAATATTGGAGCATTTATTGAGCTCACGATTGAAATTCGTGAATTTTATAATCCATGGGAACGTGAATATCGTAATTTGGCAAATGGACGTATATACGTAACTGGAAAGCGGATCGAGTCACGTTTTATTTTCGTTTAACTCGGATCAATCGCTGACGCACTCGTTCATTGTCATTGACGCGAATATATCGTAACGAACGCGCGTCGATATTTCATCGAAAAAATGAATAAGCTTTCTTAAGCCTTCAATTATCAATTTCCAAATATCGTGATTCCTTTGAGTGGACTTATTTAAATTTTAAAAATCCGCAGCTGAAAGAGCCACTCTTCTCTTATGCTTCACATATACGAATTATTTGAAAAAACGTCCAATTCGATCCATCACAATCAATTAATCAATTAATTAATACACGCGTTGCGTAAAATACTTTTAAGAGATACGAATTGCGACAAGAATCTCTTACGTTTCCTGCGATCAACATAAATGTTAAACTACGCGCGTTGAAAATATTTTTTTTACGCGATGAGATAAATTCTTCCGATGGATTAATCACTCTTCGATAAATCAACAAGATCGAGCCGGTAAAAGAGTCGAGGGGGATCGATTCGATGTTCGCCAAATTAAAAAAAAAAAAAGATCTCCTCTTCCGTTTCCTGCGATCGTCGAACAATGACGCACGCGCGTTGCGAATATTTTCAAATCCGAGATAAATCCGTCCCGAAAGATTAATCGCGCGATAAATCGCGAGAGAGTCGATTGATTCGACGTCGGGTTTCGGTCGGTCGGGTTTTCGGCCGAAAAAAAAAAGAAAAAAAGAGCCAGACGACGAGGGATCGAGGCCTGTGTGGACTTGAGGCCACTCGAAGTCGCTTTGTCCTCGATAAAGTGGCCGAGTTTCCGCCAGGGCGATGCCTCGAGAGAGAGAGAGAGAGAGAGACCGTTTCCACAAATCTTTTGTCGTCGCGGCGTCGTTCTGCGAGATAATAATCGTGGAAGGAACTGCACCGACGCGACGAAAGAATGAAGATGGTCCTCGACTGAGAAACAGTCCGATTACGGGGCCCATACGAGGCAGAAAGAGATCGTCGTGCCAAATAAAGTCGCGAGTTGTTAGAAATCGTTGCATCCGTTTATTATTATTATTATTTTTTTAATACATTTTTATTATTTCGTAATTTTTTTATTTAATTAATAATTAAACCTGGAGATCAACGTATATATTTATTGGTAACTTGTTTATCCTGTGAGAATTAAGATATTTTTTAAATGGACAGTTTTTAATTTTATAAGAAGTAAAAAAATAGAAGAGATATTACATGTTAATGTTGCGATATGTTATTTCTTTAATTATTAAAAAGATAAAAGTGGTATTTCTTTTTATCATTGAAACTTCAAGAAAATATTAGAAGCTGTTAACTTTTAAAGAAACGATATGATACGGTTAATGGTTCGCTTTTAGTTGGCCTGAATTTTTCATCCCATCTTTCGATTCTTCCATTTCGCGGTGGCCATTTCGAGGTAACGAGTTGTTTCATAAATGATGAAAAAGTAATTTCCATGATTCGATGAACATCCCCCATTCCTGATGAATCCATCCGACAGTTTCTTGAATAACACGGATGACGACAGGTTTAAGGGAACGAACGATCCTTTGGAGACGTCTCCTCCGTGAAAAACGCGGAGAGGAAGACTTATCGTCAGTCAACCGCAGCCCCCTCGAAATCGATTTCCATTGGAGCCAAATCTCCTTTTAAAAATTGGAGCTTGTCGTTTTCCACAACCCAGGCAGGGTTTCATCAAATTCTAACCAAATATTAAACGATATAAACTGAACTGCATCAAAGGAGGCATCAAAAGGAGGCATCAAAGGATCAAAAATTTAATCAAAATCAAAAGAGATATACACACACACACATGTATATATATATACAGAGTTTCGACCATACTCCACTACATTATTCATTTCCCTGGCCGAAAACGGTCGATAATAGAAATGTGCATTCGTTTCAAACAAATTTCTATAAAACATCTCTGTAAAACGTATCTCCTTTCTCTTGCATCCGCGTTTGAAAAGTCTTTTACTCTATTTAACCGCAACAGTGGATTTTTCGAGGAGTGGAGAGATCGTTTTGTATTCTTCGTTTCATCTCTTCTCTATATTTCGAAGCTTTCCTTTTTTTTTTTTGAATCCATGAAAATCTTTCGAGAGACGTTTCTTTTTTTCCAGATATTTTTCCGGACACGCAGGATCGAACGTCTAAGTTGGCGAGCTAAATAAAGCCGATTATTAATCATGATTATTCACGACGTGTTTCGAGCGTTGAAATTTTAATGAATAAATTTTCGATACTATTCAATTTTTAATATCGGAAGTGACGAAAATTGGATGAAATTGATTATTTTTATACATTATGCGTATAAATCGAATTTATTTATTTCATATTGTAAATGGGGTGCGTATGTTTTATATGATAAAACAAATTTACCCGTATCTGAAGTCAGAAAGTACAATAATAAACATGGATAAATGGAATCGATCATTTTAGCAGTAATTATATTATTATTTTTCCCGTTTAAACCGTTATATTAATCCTGCACGTGTACGTGTAAAATATCGCGTTAAGAGTTACAAAATAATTCTATCTGAAAAGCAAAAAAAAAGAAGAAAAAATCTCAAAAGGAAATTCATATAAAATTCATCATAAAATATTGTTCCGAAAATGCAATAAATTCCACGATAAAATATTTTTCATATTCTTCCCTGTGCAAATTTCTCATTTACACTCGCGTAACCGAATAATGAAAACCAACTGTTGAAAGTAACTAGTCAAATAATAAACAAACAGTTTCACACCCATTCATGATCGCATAATGAAACTGAAAAAGTAAAAAAAAAAAAAAGATTGAAGATGAATTCAAGAATTTCGTTTAACAATAAAAGAGAGAGAAATTCTTAAATAATAAAACGAGCCATGCTATATTTTCATTATTCGTAAACGCATCACGTTCGACGACATTTATTACATCCCCTAATAATTCCTTTGCGATAACTGTTGATCTTTCAACTATAATTTTCCAGATAAAACTTCTCTTCCCGAAAATCTATCCGCATCCTAACCACAGTCGGATCGGAGGATTCTAACGGAGGAAGATCGAATCGATAGCTCTCCCCTTCGCCCAGAAGAGTCATCAGATTTACCATCCTCGATCGGTATTACACGGAGAGGAACGCGTAGAGAAACTTGCGGAGTGGATTCTCCAAGATTTTTATCGTTCACTCGTCGATTCATGGAAAGCTTCGAGGATTCGGTTTGCACTCGGCGGTTGCAATGCGCGCCGAGCAAGGATTATCTCGAATCGTGAAATTTCCCGATATACAAATTTCTCCACGCGAATTCTCGACGCGAGAAGTGATTTATAGTTCATGATTGATCTCGAAAATTGATGAGAGACGTTTTTAACAGACCGTAACATTAATTTCTCTGTTTAATAATAATGGAAAAAGAAGAAGAAGAGGAAGAAGAAGAATAAAAAGATCTTCATCATCGACAATATTTTGGATTTTCGTGTAAGATTGATTTACGTATTTTGATGAATCATTTTGGATCAAGGTATTAAAATTGCACGTAGAACGACTGCTAATCGATTATTAATCTTTGTTTCAGTAGTGAAGATCGTCAACTTGTATACAGGACAGGATTAGTTGGAAGATCGTGGTGGAAAGTTTGGCACGCACTTGGAATTTGGCCACGAATCGCGCGATTAACACCCAAACTTCCTTATCATCCCCAAGTTTCAACTTTCGTCGCGATTCCCTGTTTTCATTTCTCTCCACTCGTGTAAATTCGAGTTTTATATATATATATATATATATATATATTGTACGCCAGCTTGTTATTTCGCTTAAACGTGAAGCGGGGCGATGATTGAAACGTTTGTTTTCCAAGCAAATAAAGAGTGAAACGAAATAAAAAGACAAACCGAATAAATCATTCTCGCAAATTTTTTTCCAAAAATAGTAGGATCGCCGCCACGTTGATCAACCATTTGTTTCCCAACTTTTTACGTTTCGCGATTATTTGTTTATTTATTTGATAATTTAATCAAATCGAAATTCGATCGAAATTCATTACTTGCTTTGCTTATCGAAACAACGATTAACGAATCGATTAATTACAACTCGGATGGGTCTGGCGATTAGTTTAAACGGCGATTCCATGATCCCCCTTCTGATAATCACCGATCGATGTGTACATATTCCGTTTAATTAATATACACTTTGCCAAAACGCGATAGCGTGGCGCGAAAAAAGAATCGATATCGAATTTCGATTTCGATTATCAATGAAACAAACGTAACACGATTTTTTCCTAAATTAATTTAGATATATATATATATATACTCGTAAATTTCTCTCACTCGAAGCGAACAAAATGTATATTTCGTTTCTCCGAACCCCGTTCCATCAACCACGATTTTCATGGCCTAATTATTCCTTTATAAAATTAACCGCATCCCCTAATTAAATTAACGTCGCATATCCTCCGATATACCGATGATCGCCTCTTTCATTATTCCTCGGATTTACAAACTCGACCAAAACCTTCAATCATTAATTTCGATCTACCCGTATCCTTATTAACTCCTCTATCCACTGTCTGTCCACCATTACAAAATTAATCAGAACATAATCTACCGAAAATCAAGGCAAAATAGATCCCTATCAATTTCGCACACTGTTCCAACTTCGAACACACACACATACACGTTGCGAAAAATCTATTCGAAATATCTTTATCATTAACTCGAATTTACATCTTTTTATATTATCATTGCATTCACTCGAATTCCTTCATCTTTTTATATTATCATTGTATTATAATTTTCGATTACACAGTCTCAAGTTTCCTTCGAGCACACGCGTTAATCTTACCCAAAAACGTTTATTATCGATCCGCGCGTGTTCCAATTCCTCTTCGAGCACGAACGTTCCGAATTTATGAATTTACAGATCCTTTACCGGCCATCTTCCGCGCAATAGACCTCAAAACGACACCCCCGCGAAATCTCTCTCCCTAATAAAACGTCCCAATGCGCTCGTCTCCTCGACTCTCACCTGCGGTTTGCCGGATCTTCGAAACCAGCGGCGCCAGATCGTTATTCAAGATTAACTGCGCCATTAAACCTTGCCGCCGCCCTGTTGGCAAATCTCTGGATCGGTCCAGAGTGTTAATTGGCGGGTAACATTGCACGATTTTTAGAACGATTCGCTCGATTCGCGCTCTTCATTATCGTTGAAAAGGCGTAGTACGAAATTGTAATTGATCCTCGCGAAGAACGAGGATCGATGGGAGGATGAAACAGAAGGGGGAGGGAATATTAATTAGAAGCATTAGGAGAGGATGCTGTGAATCAATCTGTTTCGAAGATTTAACGTGCAGCACATAATTTGATGCCTTTGTAAGCTTTGCACGCGTAATCGACTCTTGTTTATGAATCGAGCCATCGAGCCGATCCAACGTAACCGTAAATTTTGTCACGTTGGGAGTAGAGTTGTGTACGAAAGAGGTGGAAATAGTAGATAAATAACGATTCAATGTTTATTCGCGCGTAGAGAATATCCCGTTACGTTTTGCTATTGAATGAATTTTTAAATCGATGCAACACCGTTTTGAATTTTTATCATTTGGATGACGAGCTTTTTTCTCTCTCTACAACTTTCAGAAACAGAAGTTTCTCATAATTATTTTCTTGTAATCTTCTTGAAGAGGAAACAAGTTTAAATTTTCTTTTGTTTATCGAAAAGAAATTTCTACTAACTAAATTTTTCTTTTTCGCTTTCCAATTCTCGTTCCCTTTAAATTATCGACAGATTTCAAAAGGAAAAAAAAAAAAAACAATTCTAAAAAAATTTTAATTAAACGAAAATATATAATTATAATTATCATTCCGCTTCGGAACGAATCTACGAATAAATTAGATCGACGAACGGAACGGAGGGAATAAAATTTTACCGCGACCGGTATTTTGATTACCGTGTTTTCGACGTTTTATAAATTTAACGATCCCTCGTTCGCGTGGAATATAGAATTCGAATCGTGAACCCACGTTCATAACCACCGTTCAATTATCCAAGACACGGTCTTAAATGCCAGAGGCGCGGTCCGCTTAATAACAACGCTTGGATCGTCGCTTGTATCGCAACGATATCGCGGTTGAGATTGCGTCACCGTTATACAGCTGGCAGAAGCACAGATTAGTAATTTCGTTTTACTTCGTATGATAATATCGCGAAAGCTGTTTCGCCTCGATTTCGATTCGCTTCATGAACTGTGATTAAGTCCCTCTGTCTGTGGAACCGATACTTCGAAATCCGAATTAGAAAGGTCCAAATTAAATTTCAGATCACTTTCGATGGTTACGTTGGTTAAACTTGGTCTCCTTTGAATCTTTCTCGAGTCGGATTTTAAATTTTTTCGAGGATAACAGGGACAGGAATTTTTATCTTATCGTTGGATTTTTTTTATCTTGAAGAACTTTGAATTGGCGAGTGAATTTTTAAATCGAATCTTCTTAGAAACGAATTCTAAGAAATGGAAGATTTTCATCTTATCTTTATTCCCAAGTCTGCACGTACTTTTCATCTTCGTATCACGATCTATACGAAACACTCTGTATCCCTCAAATATCGAGGTCGAGAAAAAAAATTCGAGAATTTCCCTAAAGAATCGACGTTCCATGGGATTAATCCACGCATGGAAGCTGGAAAAGGCTGGAGACGGGTATGTGCTATATATTCTTTGAAGATAAAATAGCGTGGAAAAATTCTATCCTACATTTTTTGATTTATTCACGAATCATCCTCGTTTCGAACCATATTTCTTTCCTCCACGAATATATATCTATATATATCATATAATCAGAGAAATTTCTAAAAAATTTCCTACAAGAAATAATTTAACCCGTGGACAGAAAAATTATACTTATGTCTATACGTATCCTTTTATCAAAATATCATATTCTCATTGAATACGAGATAAAATTTCAAGATTTTCCACAACAACTTATGGCAAACTTATTTTTGCAAAAAAAGAAAATTCACGAAATCGTCAACGAACTCGGCGCGATTAATTCGAGACGAAGAGGAAGAGGGAAAAGACGAGGCGTGTCCACCAGGATAAATTCTCTCGAGATAAATTTAACGCCGTCTGGCTGGTCGAGACCAAAAGTCTTTTCGAGACTCGGTCTTCCGGAATCGTTGTAATTTACCGAGGGCATGTTTCGAGGCCCATTTCCAAAAGCAAAAGCATTTGTTCGAGCCACTGTTTCCGACCGGTGGACGGTGGAACGCACGGGCAAACGAGCCAAATTGTCGTCGTTTGTTACGCTCGTGGACCGATAATGCGTCCTGGCTGAATTTTCATCGTTGTCGATGACAACCAGCGACCGAATGGATCCGCGTCCACGCGTTATTCTTGCACTTCCGCTCGAAATCACCTTTTTTTTTTTAAAAAAAAAATAAAAAGAGAGAAGAAAAATCGATAGGAATTTTTCACATTTTTCGAATTTTAACACTTGGAAATTTCTCTTCTTTAAAAGAGAACTTTTATAACGTTAAATTATATATATTACAATAACAATTTATCAATTATTATTTTTCTAATGATTTTCTGCATCATTCGATCACGCGTCTTCGTTAGAAAAGATTTCTCGATCCTTTGAATATAAACAAAGAGAGAGAAATCTTAACAAGTTCCAATCTTAAGAGGTGAATAAATATTTTTTTGTTTTTCTTTGGCAGATGTCTCTTCGATTTTTCAATAAAACATTTTACTGCTTTCTTTAGCATATGTCAAACAAATCAACCATATGTACTCTTCTCGAAGAAACCGAAGGAACCGAATTTGTATGCAAAGGCGGGTTAGTTCGATCACTGTCATCTTCTGTAAAATTATATTTTAAAATATGGCGATCGATGTAATAAGCCTTTCACAATTCAATCGTTTAATTGGATAAGAAAAAAGATGGTAAAAAAAAAAACTTACATGCAGGCGACGACGGGAAGAAAGAGAAGGAAGCCGAATTTCCGTGATACGCGTCCTTTTATGCTTGGAAATTTTACGACCTCCTCTTTTGCAAGGTAAAAAATTTTCGATCGTAAATCCGCGGAGAAATGTTTTCGCGAAGTAAAAAAAAAAAAAAAAAAAAGTGTTAGTGCAGGAAGGAAACGATATTGTTGCGATAAGCATGGTTCGGTATTAAATCTGGTCTTCGTCGTACGCGATTTTTCTGCGAAGAAAAAGAAGAATAAGATCACGTTGTCGTAAGATTCCATTTATCGTGATCCAGAAAAATTGTCGATTTTATTTGATTCTTTCTTTAATCGGTATAATATTTTTATGTACTATAAGTCTATTTATCATTTACTTGGGATTTTCACTGTTAAAAGTTTTTAATTAAGATGATGAGAAAACAGATGTTAGAGTTTTGATACTTTGAACCACTTAGTTGTAACAAGAAGAAGAAGAAGAAGGGAAATATTACTTTTAATTTCTTTTTCACTTTTCCTTCTTATTTTCCTTTTCCTTCTTTGATCTCCTCTTTCCGTCTGTTTTCGCTCTATCACATTGTGCTTTCATTTCATCTTTTCCTTTTACTTCCCTCTCTCTCTCTTCCTTCTTTTCTCTTCCACCTTCTTTCAATTCCATTCGAAATAATCAATCCATATACTCCATTTAATATACTTCCTCCACGGAAACATTATATACATTAATCGAACGCAATTTCGACCGTGCGTCGAAACTCCACTCCGATCGATGCAACTCCAACTCCAAACTTCTTCCATCATATAAAATCGTAAAAAAATTTCGCGATGCGTCCACCTTCTCGATATCTCGATTGATTAAATTCTTCCAGAGATAAATGTGATGATTGACGGAAGAACGAAGAAAAAAAAGGGCTTGTTTGTTGAACCATCTTATCCATCACGATCCCGCCAATGTTCGATAAACGTTTAATAAAAACAACGAAACGATTGATTTCCCCCGATATGTTGGAGAATACAGGTCACGGATTGGTGCGAGACACAGGCTAAGTTGGTGGCATTACTTCACAGCGGTGAACAGCATGGTGAAAGGCATGGTGGATCTATTAAAGAGTCAGTGAGACTAAACTACTGTGCTCGGCCGCACGTACGCGCGATGAAAATGCATTAATATCTCGGGCACACGTGTTACGACAAGGCTTAACTCACACGAATCGCTTTTTAAATTAAATGGTTAATCACGTGAATTATATCCCTCTCGCTTCGAACGTGGTTAATTAAATTAAATCGAATCAAATCAAGTTAATAATAGATTGATTTGTAATTCTATCTATTATATGCGACAATACGTTTCGTAGAAATATTCTTGTCAAAGAGTTAATACTGTGATGTGTATGATACTCACGTGGGCAGCTAATCGAAGTCAGGTATCATCTGGAAAATTGGTCGTTGAATTGTGCGCGCAACGCGATGCGACAGCGTACGTAGTAATAAAAAAGAAAAATAATAATAATTTCGTCTCTTCGAAGTTTCAATTTTTTTTGTACTAATCTCTCGTCATGAATTCCATATTATCGATCGATCTACAAACAAGTTTTTGTGTCTTGCGCGAGCCGAGCCTTAAGCATTTACTTTTATTATTCTTGTGCGTATTCGTGAAACTCCTCGCGTTAAAGACGTGGAAACTTTCGTTTCGATCTTTTACGCCCGGGGACGAATCCCGAATACGGGATTTTGTCATCGTGAAATGAAAGATCGTAACGTTTCGCGAGGAAATCCCCGGGAAATTAGATCAGGCTCGTCGTTCCTCCTTCCCTTTCCGCAACTGCGTTCTTTTGGACCACTGTTTACAATCAACACCTCATCGATCCCTCTTACTTTAATTTCTACTAACATAACTATATTTCTATCTAATCTAGTCTAATCTTTCTTACCTTCTCGATCGATTCGATTGAACAAAATTCCAAGAAACAAAAACAAAAAAAAGTATTTAACCACATCCCACTTACAGATAAAAAACAAAAATCCAAGAAACCTGCAATGTAATATTCTTAGAAAGGAGGGAGGGAAAAGTAAAAGAATTCCAAAAGAACACAGTAAGAACACCGTGCGTCAGTGCGAATTGTGTGAACGGATTGCTAAATAATTGCTCTAAATAATAATCGTGTAGGTGGTTTAAGATATATATCAGGCTTAAGTCTTAAGTAGTCGTGCCCACCGTCTTGACGTAGTTGACGGTCTCGGCGGTCGCCTCGGTGAGGGCCCTTCGTAGCCGTGATCGTCGGACCTGAGACAGCGTACGTGGGCAGAGTAAGACGCCCTGGGCGCCCTGTGAACCGGAACCGGAGGCAGAACCGGAGCCTGGGCCGGGTACCGTGGCCATTGGAGGCGGAGGCGTCGTCGGCATTGTCGTCGACGACGATTTGCACCACCAGGGGAACTGGGCGTGTTTTTATCACCTTGTTATTCCACTACAGCACTCTTATAGTAATGCTTAGACACAGTGGAGAGAGAGAGATAGAGATAGATAGATAGATAGAGAGAGAGAAAGAGAGAGAGAGAGAAAGTGGTTTTATTATTACAGGTGCAAGAGGTTGAACGAATGACTCGTAGGCTGTAATAGGCTCTAATGTGGAACACACGAGAAGAGACAACACACGGGATCATTTAAAGGGAAAGATTGATGCTTCGATGAGTGAGATGATTCGTAAACGAAAATGTTCAAATTTGAAGAGATGAATCTATATGTTAATAAGTGTTTTTATTAGAGTAATTTGAAGTACATTGAAAAATTTGAATTTCTTTTTTTTTTCTTCGATCTTATCGGAACGAATAAAGTAGTAGGCCTGTTCGAAGTTTATACGAGTTTTTCGTAACTTCGTATAAACTTCGAGCTAAATATGCAGAATATATATTATTTTGAATAGATTCGGCTCTTGAAATATGGACATACATACTTAGGAATCATCCCACGTGTTGAATAATCATGAGGATGGAAACTTCTTCCCCTCCCCCTCTTCTTTCGCAAAATTCTGCCTCCTTCACGATTTATTTATTCGATCAAAGACATCATCGAATAACGAATTCGTGAAAATCCGGGCAGAGAGGCCCGGTCTTTGAGATCAAAGGAGTATCCATAATCCCTGAATTTGCTCTCAACATCGAGAGAAAAATTACTTTTATTCTTTTTGCCGGTGAATCTTGAAAATTTTTCTTCGAGATTTTTATTATCCGAATTTTATCGAGAGAGACGCGTGGTGTCTCATCAAACTCCAAGATGATGGATACACCGTTTACCCAGCCATCGATTTTCCCTTTCAAATCATCCATGTACAGGGTGATTCGTTTGCCAGTGCGCGGCAAGGCCATACACCTCCCCGCCAAACTTCATCGTACAAAGTACCTCAGTTCAGAAAGATGCCTCCGATAAAAAGTTACGCGATCCCACCCGTGACTTGTGAGATCATGCAACTTTCGTCAAACTTTCTTTTTCGTCGTCTTTCTCCTCCTGAATGTACCTTGAATTGTCGTGAAAAGTTTCGCGGAGCATGGAATGACACGCACGAAACCATTCGAAACCACGCTTCAAAATCACCCGGTGCATTGTGCGAAAGCCAGAGAGAGAGAGAGAGAGAGAGAGAGAGAGAGAGAGAGAGAGAGAGAGGACATAGAGACACAGATGGAATCATGGAATCAAATCACAGACAAATAGCAACATACTCGTCTTGGAAATATTTTCATAATTCTCAAATCCTTCTCTAGGCCTGTCTTTCTTTACTCTTCCATCGCGAAGAAAGGAGTGCTTCCTAATGGGGGTAGAAGGGGGTGAGGCAGCAAGTGAATAATTCGACAAGCGGATGATTCTCTACGTTATTTGAATTGATTGTTGTAGTGTTCTTCTTTTTTTTTTTGTTCTACGCTTGAAAGCTACTGGTACTATTAGATTAACAGGGTTCACAGGTTGCCCGTTCTTGGCAGTAATGGCGAAGCTATTATACGGGTTACAGCAAAGGGGTTATATAGTGCTGTCCAGCTTTTACAGGCATACATGGATATCTGTGCATACTCGTCTCAGCGCAAAAACTAGAATGGAGAATGGAGGTTTTTTACTGAAACTGTTCTACTGTTCTAGGCTCGTGAAAAATGTTAGAAACTAGATGGGGAATCTTCGAATCGTTCTACTCCTACATGGACGATGCCGAGGTTCAAAAACTATAGGCAGGGAAACGATACTAATGAAATTCGAGGCTTCTCAATTTAGGGCAGCGCTGTTCACGGAATCGAACTATGAACGGAATGACAACTCGAGAATTTTTTAAACCCCGATTCACTTTTGCTAAAATTCACAGGTCAAATCTAGGAACAGAAAAATTAACAAAATTTGAAACTTTAAAATCGGTGAACAGCGCTGCACTAGATTAAAAAAAGGTCTTCGTCCTCGCACGATCCTCAAAATAGCAATACTTCATAAGATTGTCGTCTAAATCGAACAATCGAATGAGAAGCGCGCAGGGAAATTATTATCCAGAAATTATTTTTCCAGCCGTGAAATCAGGGTCTTTAACGATGCAAAAGAAACTGGTAATGGATGATGATGCGAGCAGATGGTGCGCCGCCGCTGCTGCAGATTGATGATGTTATTCCTATCGCGTTCTACTTAAAGGTCTGCCAACTACTACTTGCCATCTATCTACGCGGTGGTGACTCGCATACCAATGCTGCCTGCGTACACGTATGCGCTAGCGTGGTGAGAGTGCGGGGCGAGAGAAGTGGGGAGGGGAGGGGAGGAACACGATGTTGTTCGTTGACGACGATGATCGAACGAACGAAGATACCAGATGCTGCTCAACAGAGGGCTACTGTGTCGCGTGTGGACATTTGTATCGTTGGTGAAATTTCACCATTTGGGTTTCGCCTCTACGCTTCTACGCTATCTAATCTCTCATCCCGGCTTGTCGGGATTCCTCCTGGAAACCTAAGCCGATTGGCAGAAACCAAGCCTGGCCCAATGATCGATTCACACTGTGAAATCGATTAATTATTTACTCGTGTGCATCTACGACGACGTAGCCGCTACTAGCCGCGAGGAAGCTTTGACTTTACTCTGGGGAGGGGGAGGCTTTGCCTATTAAGGAGATTCGAAGGGATAATTCTCGAATTTGTGCTCGCTCGTGCAACGACAATCGAGAGATGTAATCTCTCCCTCTCGATTTCTTCAAGCTCGATTTAACCCCCTTGAATTCGCGAATTCGAGTAAACATCTTGAACGTCTATATTGTTCGCGATGAAAAGGGTTGATGCTGTTAAATTGAACGACGATATTCGAATATATTCGATCTTTATCGATCCGAGTAATTGGTACGGATTTTTCAACCAACTTGAGCTTGAACATCACTCAACACGCTGGTACATCGTTCACCACATTATTTCGTTCTATGTACAAACTTGAACCAACCTCTTGTACTCCAATTTTATCGATATTCCATTTCAAGATAAAAAAAAAACAGCACACCTTCTCGAGTCGAAAGAATCAACGACATTATCCTCCATGACGCACAAATTTCCAAAAACTTCGATCGATCGTATCCTCCTCCCCCACTCGACCATCCGCGAGCAAAGTAATCGCTTTCCAACTTGCACGCAGCCAGAAAGAAGGAGTAGGAGTAGGTGAGGAAAGGAGCGGGATTATATCATCTTGGTTCACTATAAATTACACCGTTTAACGGGATAGGTGATCACGAGGGGGTGGGGCAAAGGCGGAAAATATATTCGGTTCGGAGAGTGTTCGGGCTCGAGATTACGCTGATTCCGCGAAAATCCGGCAGTCCAATAATAGCGCGGCTACTCCGCTGAAATCCGCAAAACTGCAGACTTGGGAGTGGCTGGTTACGGGGGCGACTCCGTCGCGGAACACTGCTTGGAGCGACCCAAAGGAAGGGATCTATTCAAATGCGGTCGAGTCACTTTGGATCCACGTTATCGAGTTGGCTTCATCGGGGGTGAAAGGTTCGAAGTCCGTGGTTGGCTCGATGCGACCGCGCCGAGGGGTGGGAAAGGGTTTCTTCCTCGACTTGAGAGGGGGAGGGGGATAACGGACTTCGGAAGGAAAGTTTGGACGATTGGAGCGTCCGATTTTTTTTCAATCAGAGCTTTTTTTCTTTTTTTTTTTGATAGACTGTTTGGAAAATTGGAAGGAAGAAGAATAACGAGAATCGAAATTGAAAAGCGAAGGAAATTGAGTCGAATATTTCTTATTTAATATTATTCAAAGTCAAATGATTGATTTCTACTTATTCTTCTTAATCAGTAAAAATTACATCGTATTGAAAATTAATCGATCAAAATTAGGACAGGTGATAGGAATTAATTAATTAGACGAGAATGAAAGATATTTCTGATGAAGAAAAAGAATTTGCCAAGATTTGAATAAGATCAGGAAGCCGTTTAAAAATTTCCCTATACAAGAGGATCGAGCTATTTTGCTGTTTCGCATTCACGGAAACGAGTGTCGTGACTTGGCAAACGAAGATGTCAAGACGAATAAAATCCGATCCGATCGTCTATAAGGATCATCTCTTACGAGAAGCTACGAGATCTGAGTTTTTTTCGTGGCTTAGACTATCTTACAAGGGTCCTTCAAACGGGATTCGAGATACGATTAGTTGACTTTTTTGCTTATAATCGAGGCTACGAGGGTAGTAGAGGATTAACGATCCGAGACAACGAGTTTACGATCGGTAGAAGTAGAAAATGTGCCCTTAACGAAGCTCTGACCCTTCAAGATCCTTTCCTCGAAAGGAATATTTTTTTCCAAAATGAAGATTGAACTATTATCATATCCGCGCTAAATTCCATAAATTTCATCTTTCTAATTTCTCTTTTTTAACTTCAAATAATCCTTTTTTGGATCTAATTTTTGTTCTGTAAAATTTAAAACTCTACGATTTTATTATACATATTAATATATATTAATATTTTTTCCAAGATGAAGATTGAACTATTATCAAAAAATTAATAAAATAAATTTCATCAAATCTTTCTAATTTTTTTTTTTTAACTTTAAATAATCCTTTTTTGGATCTAATTTCTGTTCTGTAAAATTTAAAACTTTACGATTTTATTATATATATTAATATATATTAATATCTTTTCCAAGATGAAGATTGAACTATTATCATATCCGCGCTAAATTCCATAAATTTCATTTTTTAACTTCAAATAATCCTTTTTTGGATCTAATTTCTATTCTCTAAAATTTAAAACCCTACGATTTTATTACACATCAAATAATTCTTATACTTCGTAATTAACTTAGTTTTTACATTTCTTTCTCTCAAACTTTTATCAAATTCTCTCGATACATATGTATATATATATATATCTCACAGAAAATACGAACGTGTGTATCACCGAGCTGTTCGAAAAGATAACGACTATAATTATCACGCGAACTGGCGCAAACTTCCCCTTCCAGGATAATATTCAGGTGGAAATAAATCTGGCGTTAATAAAGATAGCGATCTCGAGCTTTGAACGTTTCTGGAGCAAGACGAATCCATTGACTCCAGGGGACTCGAGCGTTTTACACCCTCCCACAGATACGAGTATTTCCTGGAACAACAAGTTGGATGTATTCTTGTTGGTGAAAGTTTTCGGTTCCATTGTTTGGATGGATATTGGAACCGGGTCGTCTGGCGGCGCCGGATCCTAAATATTTGAAACTGACTGCCTCGTCTGCTTCCGAAAGTGTAATGCACCGACCAGGAATCGGAAGTTATACCGGCGTCGCGACGTTTGTCCGTGATTTCCGCGGTGAAATTTATTACCAGAACACTCGTCACCTGATCGTGAAAGGGGATTTCTCCAATCGTCGTTGTCTTTCTCTTCCGTTAAATTTTCAAAGTGTTACACTGTTTCGCGATTATTCGAATGAAAAAAGTTTTGTTTGCTCTTTTCTTTTTTTTTTTTTTATAATTTAAGCTACGTAGCTTAAATTGCGAAATTCTATGAAAATCCATTTTCATAGAAAATGGTACGTTTTCTGATCTCTAGATAGATGAAAAGTTTCGAAGTTGGATTTGGATTTGATCGAAATTGCGATACGTTTCGAAAACGGAAATACGAAAACGTTTGAAATCATCGTCGTTAAAATGTTAAAAATGTTGATATTCTTGAAACGAGCGTACATTTTCCCCCGGTATAATATTTTAAATAAATATCTCGAAAAGAAGCTTGCTTGAAAAATTTCCTTTCGGATATCTCGTGAAAATTTACGAATCGAAGAAATACATTCCAAAAAATATTTGCGAAAGCGGCTAAAAAACATCTAAAGAATGTTCCCAGAAGAAGCACACATTCCCACAGGATCAACATTCCCCGATCAATTCAGTCTTCAAGCTTGTTTCAAATAAATAAACAAATAAATAAAAAAAAAAACAAACAAACAAATCGCGTCGCATGCCATTCAATGGCGATAAAATCTCTATCAAAGGGAAAACGATCAAAAAAAAAAAAAAACATTCTAAAAAAAAAAAAAAATTCCAAGCTCATTCAATTCCCAACAATGAAAAGTGAAAGTGATCGTTCTCTTCATCGAAGCACTATCTATCGACGATTAAACGTTGATGATGACGATTCTGTTCCATTCTCTTCCCCCCAATTACGCATAAAGGGAGGGAGAGAGGAGGGGGAGGGAGAAAAAAAGAGGAAAAAAAGGAACGTAGGCGGTAAATTCGCCAATGGTTTTTATCCAATCCCTTTTAACGAGGGGCTTTCAACGGAAGAAAGGGAAATTGATATCGACCTTCGCCTCTGCAAATTGCCAATTCTCGTTCATTATTCCCTTTGGTCATCCACACGAGCGAGATGTTACAAGGGCGGATGCGGATTATTTAACAATGTTGTCGCAGCGTGTCGTATTATATTTTGATATCATCCCGCTTGAATTGGTGATTCAATTGAAATCGATGAATTATTAATCGGGCGAAGTGGTTCGTCGCACAAAATCACCCATGTGAATCGTGAAAATTCTTCTCGCTCCAGATTTAATTCGGTGATTGATAAATCGATACGATTAAATTTATAAATATCAGATTTTTCTATCATTCTTTTACCCCGTATAATATAACACAATCTTTGTGATCAATTCCTTCTTGGATTTGAACTCTGGTAAAAATCGAAGCCATTTCTTCCAAGAGAAAAGAACATCTTACTTAGAAAGAAAAAAGTAAGAGATGGGAGGGGGAGAAAAAAAATTGGAAAGAGTACATCCTTGTGGAAAAACGAATTTCCACGATGCTGGGAAGCAAGGAAATATCGATCAAAGGGTAAATTCGCGATAAAAGGGCAGAGGTCTCAAACTCGTTTCAATTCGATTCCTCACGATCCATCCTGTCAATTTCGGGGTCTTCACGTGAAACGCGCGACAAAACGATCCACCATTTACGAGCCATCATGGGCGGAACAGAGATTCCACAACACAGTTTCTTTGTTACCACGTGTGTAAAATTCCTTTCTGTCCGCGTGACGATGCATTCGAATCAAGTGACGCACCTGACGGAGAAACTAGCCGTCAGAAAGAACAATGCGATTTCTACCATTTCATGGAATACGTTCTATAAATTTTGCTTCGTAAATTTTTCCTTTTTTTTTTTAGTATTGCATCAAAAGTCGATCGAAAGAACGATACGATAAATTTTTATGGAAGTCTGTGTATGTTTAACTTTTAAATTTTTAGGATAGTTTAAATAATAGATTGAAAGTGATTTTTTTTGTATATTAACTAAAATCTAGTGTATTATAGATCTTCGAATTCCACATTCCTTTCCTGGAAAAATATATATTGGAATTCAAATATCGGCGTTATAGTATCGGTATTTTTTTTACTCGCGTCGAAAATAATCTAGATGGAAGGAATTTTTCAGCCTATAATTAAAAATGTTAGTTTTTTTCTTTCTTTCTTCTTTTTTTTTTTTTTTTAAGGTAAAGCGCTAGATTTAATCCGTTTCCTCTATACTCTTCATATAAAAGTTTCGCAAGGTATCCAGGATGAGAAGTAAATTCTCTCCACGTTCAATTCCATTTCGAATTTTCATTTCGAAATTCAAATTTAATCAAAAATATAAATTCCACCGAAAATTAATGAGAAACAAATTTTCAAAATAAAAAGTTCTCTGCTCCTCGCTCCTCCAATTGTATTATTATTATTAAATTTCTGCGCCATTAACGTTGAACGAATGATCTTCTAATACGTTCATTTCAAATTCTTCCCAAAAGTTGCATACCTCAAAAGCCCAAATTCCTCTCAACGTTATAATATTAAATTTAACAGATGATTTCACTTCGAAAGGGGGGTGGCGCCACGATATTCCACTTGCCAGAATCGTTCGGTATTCTAAGAAGAAAGACACGAGAATTCGCGACGTGAATGCATACGTTCCGCACGTACGAATCTCGCGTCAATCCTCGATCATTATCCCCGAAAAAACTGAGAGCTAAGAAAGGAGGCTCGATGCGTCCTTCGATTGCTCGATCCAAGGATCAAGATGCGACGATCGATTGAAATCGATTGAAATCCAAGAGTATTCGATATTCGCTCTCCCGTGAACAACGAGCAAAATTCTAGAATTCATTCATGATTGATTATCGATCGAATATAATCGGAGAATTGTTGTCTCGATCTCTTTTGAATTTGAGAGAGTGAAGTTTGAAATTTCAATGATTCGATGAGTATTATACTTGAGTAAACATTTTGTTCAATAACGATATTTCTTGTAGATTCTGTATAATAAAAAATTGAATTATTAAAGTGTAATATAATCAAGGATGGATAGAGTTTCTTGTAAAAAAGATTTTATACTATTTACATTTTGATAATAATGTGTTAAATATTATATATCGTGTTATAATTGTACAGTGTATATGTAAAATGTAGCTTCATATGTAAAGGTAATAAATATAAATATAAATTTGCAATATAAATTTGGAATATTTTGATGCTACGTTTAAATTAATTGTGTGTATACTCGATTAACCAGAATAAGGAATACATTCATAAGAAAAGGGGGGAAAAAAAAGAAAACGAGAAAAGTATTGGATTAAAATATTAAACACGAGGAAAACAGCGAAATGTTATCCCGATCGGTAAAATAATGGATGCAAGCGTGTTTTTACAGAACTTTTCCTTGGAAAAGTTTGGTACAACCGACTAAATGTGTTTCAAAGTTGTGTACAAAGTTAGTGTTGTTACAGAAAGAAAATCAAAGTGGAAATTTTTGTACAATGAAACTTTCTCGAAATTTTAAAATTCCTCTTGATGATATATTTAAAATAAAAATATATACAAATATGTGTAATATATATGTACACTAAAAAAAAAAAAAAATATCCATTAAAAGCTAGATCTGAAATATTTTTTCAAATATTGAATACTCGAACTTTTCTTTCTTTCTTTCTTTCTTCTCTTTTTTCCCTCTCCCCTTTCCTCTGTCTCTAGCACTCTTCGAGATGGACGAAATTTATCGATAGTGGGGATGCAGGAATCATTTTAAGTGCATCCCGATAGATTTTGCACGAACATGAAAAAGAACTCCCCAAAGCGGGGCGTGCTTAAGATCGTCTGCACGCGATAAAAACATAAAAACCGCTGTCCTTGCTTTTAAAATCCCGGATCCCATCCGCTTCATTTCCCAGGATGCAGTTACACCGACGTGAAACACGTGTACCGTTTCAGATTTACAACGTTATTATAGCGGCGCGGCACGAAACTTGGGATTTTTCTTCCCTTCGACGATTCTATATTGACGTACACGTCCCCCAAGAAAAATATAGAATACGTACGAAACTGGCACAAAAAGAACGAAAATTATCGAGATTTTAATTGGCACTTTAGCTTGAAAATAAAAGAAAAGGGAGGGGAAGGCGAAGTCCTTCTCGAAATTTTTCAACGCTACAATTTCTAAAAATTTACACAACGCGCAATCATTTTTCCTTTATCATTAGTTGAACGTTAATTACTCTTCGTATCGGTGTTTAGATGAATAAAGATTAAAAAAAAAAATATGCAGTTTGATAAATTTCTAAGTTATCGAAGCTTAGAAGACGAAGAACTTTGATGTACATTCGTATATCATCAGGCAAATAGATACGATTATAGGCAACGATAATTCGAACTGAGCGCAGTGGAACAGGTCAGCCATAAGTTGGACCGAGCAAAAAAATCATTATAAGAACAAAAAAGGGCATCGATCTTGGAATATTATACGACATGAATAATTCATCCTTGCGGATCATTTTTCTAAACAGTCTCACCCGATTCATCCCTCGAAAATAGACCAAATATACATCCCTCGTGCATTCATTAACCCGTGCTATTCTCTTCAAATTTCTCAATTTTTTTTTTCGATGTGTCAATCAAAAAAATATACTTGTACACATCGCGAAAAGAGACGTAATTGAAAAGTGAAAAACAAGAAAGAAAGAAAAAGAGAAAAAGTCTCAATTATCCCTGTGTATATACCGTATATCGGGAACCTTCGTCGCGCGATATGCAGAAGCATGATTATAATCCGTTGGCTTCCGGCCAGAATCGCATACAAAGCCCTTCTTTTCCGCTCCTTCCATTCCTTGTGGTTGTCCTAAGTGTACTAAGTACGATACGAGGCGTTTCGTCGTCGCATCGAGGAGAGATAATTAAACTAACAATGTTGAGATCTCGCTTGCTTCTTCCTCTTCCTCTGTAATGTAACTCTTTCTCTTTTCTTTCTTTTTATTTTTTTTTCTTTTTGCTTTTTTTTCTTCTTCTTCTTCTTTGCAAGAATCTCGTTTAATGACGACGGAAGATTCATTTCGTCGCTCGTCGAGGCACGATTCTTGGGAATAAACAAATTACCTTTCTCTTTGCGAGTGTGAGTCTTTCTGTGATTATATATATATGTATATGTGTGTATGAAAATTTCATTACAGATAAGCAGATTCTCGATTGTTTTTGGATCGCGCTCATCCGTTTTATTATTAATAATTATTGTCGATACAATTACACGTTTGTAGTATTGGAGATGTTCTAATTGTTTCAAATATTCCGATTATTCCGTTGTAATATTAAATTCACGCGCTTTCAGAATATTATACATTTTATCGGTGATAAGTAAATTTGTTAATTAATAATTGATTTTGATTTCATGGTTTGACAAGAATAAATGGAATTAAATTCATTCGTTTGCAAGGTTTGTAAAGGTTAAAAATTTTTTTAACAAACGTGCGTATAATTATGTATATTTCTATTCTTATTGAAACGAATCGAAAAAATTTTCTCAAAGACAATCATTCGTCCTTGCCTTCTTTTGACTTCACCTCCTCTTTTTTTCCTCTGTCAAGAAAACATTTAAAAGACACGGACCAATATCTAAAATCTTCCATCCCATTAAAACTTTTCCAAACAATCTTCCCTCAAATCGTTATCAATCCAAATCAAACACTTTTCACATCTCCTTTTTCCTTTTTCAAACACTTCAAAAATTCCATCTCCCTCATAACTTTCCTTCCGTTTATGTAAATCAATCTCAAATGAAACGAAAAATCCAAAACATTTCGAATCAATCCATCCAAACGAGACAAACAATGTTTCTCGTTTCGTTTCTGCGTTTTAATAAATCTCATCAATTATTTCGAACGCGTATCGGCGTATTGATATTCCGCCCGTTATTCCGTCCAACGAGAGTTGTTCCGCCGTATTCCCAAGCAATCGATGACAATTCTCTGCCCAACTCGTCGAGCCTCCTTTACCAATCCTTCCGAGCGGTACATACTTTCGGAAAACGAATCGTTCTCTCTGTGTCGCGCAGTGCCATCTACGATCAGCAACGTTCACCGAACATTTCGTACATCCCTCGACGAAACTCCTTATCAAGTATCGATTCTCGCTTTCCTCGCCACGTCCGTCGGTATCGGACGTTGTTGCTTAGGGTTGTTTTCCAGTCGATGCTTCAACCCTCTGTTAGATGGCAGCACACGCGATTGACCGGGTAAAAAGGATTATTCCCGGGAAAAAAATTTGAATGTGACGCGTCTTCGTCTCTTTGAAAGTCGTCTCTTGTTGTTCTGCTTTTTTTAAATGATTTCTCTTCGACTCTATGATAATTGTGATTTTTAATCGAAGCGATCGAAATATTCTTCTTGTTTCTCAAGAGAAAGGAAAAATAGAGATGCAAAAATTAAAGAAAATGAATAATACATTCCTGTTCCGATTTCAAATCGAAAATTGGGAAAATTTTCTTCAATTAATAATAAATTATTTCATCTTTGAAATTGAATCCTAGCTCAACGAGTAATTCTTTCGTCGACAAGTCTCTAAAAAAAGGGATTCAAGAGTAAAGAAAGGAAAGACAAGGAAAATACAGTTCGAGTGCGAAAAACTCGAAAGAAGACGCAACAGGAAGAATCGAAAACGCGATGAGTACAAGGGGATTGTAACCAAAGTGAGTGGACGCGGATACAGACACGATACGACAACGTGCTTTTGGATAATTTGGTACACACCAATCGGACGGATCATCAACGATACAAGCAGCATGAACAACGACACAGCGACACCTAACAACAGAACGTTCTCTCCATTTTGTCTTTTTCTCTGGTATCAATCGCGCGGATGGCACGAGGCATCGCGAACGATCGTGCGAAAGGAAACCTGGATGCCTATTTTCACTTTCCATTCCTTCAAATATCACGTTTAATTAAAAGTTGCGGAGTTCGTTTAAAAAATATTTCAATTTTGAAGAATCTTTTGAAAAAGATTTTAACGATAGAATTT
The DNA here is from genome assembly GCF_003254395.2 of Apis mellifera. Lineage (NCBI taxonomy): Eukaryota > Metazoa > Arthropoda > Insecta > Hymenoptera > Apidae > Apis > Apis mellifera. The sequence continues at coordinate 11,604,749 of NC_037648.1, forward strand.
ATCCAAAAATATTACATACATTACATATATCTATTTCTTTCTTTCGTAGAAATTAATAATAATTTTCTCGAAGAATACTTGCAATAGCAAGAAAAAAAAATTTATACGCTAACTCATTAAAAAAAAATCACGATATTACACTCCGTTCTTAGAAATCTACTCGAAGAGACCAAATATCATCATCCCCTTTTTCCTTCCTTAAAACCATCGTAAGTTCGATTAATCTACCATTACCAAGAATAAATCACCTCAGTCAATCTACCGATACGAGTCCGGTGGAGAGCAAGACTCCCTCCAGCCCTCCATAAATCTGTCTTAAAGTCTCCTTATCCCTTCCTCCCAGCCCATCCATAAGATTCATAACACCCTTTCCTCGGACCCACGCACCAGCGGACCCATAATACCCGCTTTACGCAGAACAATCTCGAAAGTGGAATTAGGCATCCGGATTTCCTTCTCGCCCCGTTTCAAAGCATGATAAACGTGTACACAAGGGGAGGGAGGGTGTGCAATCCAAGTGGATGGATCTATAATAATGTAACTGACTGACACCATGGGACGCGATGACGCGGTGCACGTGCAGAATGATGATGTGCCACACACTTTGAAAAAACGAAAACTTTTCTTTTTTTTTTTTTCTTTCGTTCGATCGGTTCTAATTCGTAAAATGGAACCGGAGGGGTGGGGGGTGCCCCTTCGGCTTACCTGGCGGAATTGTCGAATCCCTCCATTGATCCGCAACGAGTCGGCCGCGATGCCGGCAATTCCGTCGCCTGGCTCGCGCAGCTGCCGCAGGGAGGCAGCACTCGGCGCCGTGGCCGTGTGCAACGGGCAACAACATCCGGAACAACAGCACGCTGACGCTTCCGGTTGCGAGCTCTGCCGTATTATGCGCGCGCTGGGGGACGTTGTGACCAGAACCGGAGGCGGAGGCGCCTGGCAAGGGCAACAGTGGTGGCCGCTCTTCACGCTCTCCCTGGAACACACAGGTGACACGTTGATTATTGATTTGCGCTCGATCAATATCGTGGATCGATCCAGCATGGGTTGAAATGAAATTGGTGACAATATCGTAATTTTCCCAGTAAATGTAGATCTTTTTTGAAATTTTTACATTTTATTTCTCACCCTATACTCTTTAATTATGTTACACTTTAAAGTAGATTGAAGTATTATTTATTATTTTTCTTTTTCTCTTCCTTTGAAGATTATATTCGATTGAGATAATCTGAGAATTCGACAAGATTTTGAAATTTTATTTTTTTTTAAATATATAATGTTGAAATCTACAATATTGTTGAAATTTTATTACAATTTTGGTATATTTTTTTCTCTTTTAGAGAAAGATTAGTTTGGCCTAGGTCGTGGAAAAGGTTTCTGGAAAAGGTGTAAAAAAGAAATGAAACGTTTAAGATAAGAGCAAACCTAGGATAATAATAGGATGACCTCGACTTAGAGATTTCGCGGAAGGTTAAGACATTTCGACACGGGTTATATATTTTTGGGTTTTTCTCTCCTCCCGTCGTTTACCAGAAGTCGTAAACCTAAAATATCTTAGAGTCTGTTACCCTCGAATCTAGACACAACTCGTTCTTATATATTTTCACAAATTAAACGAAAAATTATTTCTGAAAGTTGTGTGAACAACAAACGATGTAACTATTAAAATAGCCTACTTTTCCTAGAATTTTGTCTCCGAGTTTATTTTCTTATGTTAATTGACAATATTTAATTGAGAAATAGATAAGATATCGAGTTTGTAAATTTGAGATTGGATTTTCAAGTTTACTCCCGTCAATTATAGTTCAACCCTATCTGAAACGTGTTAATCAATAAGAAAATCCACACAACTAATATCTTATATTATTTGCAAATAAAAAGAGAAAGTATATATATAAATACAATCTTCTTAAAATTCAAAAACTTTACAATCCTTCCAATGCGTTATTTTTTTTAAAAAAAAAAAGAATTCTCTCTCTCTCTCGCTTAATAATTGCCAGAAATTAAATCCTATCGAATCACATCCAAGGCTTTCTACCTGAGAAATATAATCATCATCATATCTCGTTACTAAGAGTCGAATTATTCAACGTCCCGTTTATAATCACCGTAATCTGTTCTCGTTACAAAAGTGAAATATCCTTTCATTTTGATTACGAATTCCATTATAATATTACTCCACGCTGCCATTCCACAAGAACATATTATTATAAACATTTCAATATATACGTCAATCGTTATCGCATTAATGAAATTTCATTGGGCGGACAAGGGACCATATTGTCAGTTTCGGTATTGGGAGTTAATTATCTTATGCGACTGGTAAATACGTGGATGTCAATGGAACTATATCACTCCCAATGCATTGTCTATATATGTAATATATTCAATATATATATATATAGATACACGCGTATACGTGTTAATTTGAGCAATGCCAACGACATATTGTACAGCTGACAATCGGCACGATTGCATGATTGGGATCGATCACAACGCCACATCTGCGTCGAGAAGAATTCAAATCTGCCATTTGGTTCGAAATGGGTAGCTATTCTCTTATTCTAATTTCCTCGTCTAATTTTACCATTCCTCGTGGTTAAACGTCGAGAGATTTATTTGCTTGATTCCACCAGTGTATAATGATTTGAATGTTTCGTTGTTCATAAACTAATTTGCAAGTCTGTTCGTGATTCGTACTATTTACTATTTCACCAAGCTTTCTGTAAATATTAACTTGCAAATAAGAAAACGTAGGGACAGAAGTTCTAGGTTGAATCGATCAAAGATGAACGAGATGCGTGGTCGGTGCATATGAAACATATCGAAATCTAATTGGAGTAATTAAATGAAGCACCTTTAATAACAAAACATTGAAATTACGGAACGTGGCGAATAAATTTTTCCGATTTAAGTGCCTTCGTAAATCAAAATTTAATGAAAATATTGATAATTCATACAAATTTGTCATTTGAAAAAAATCCAATGTATAAATTTTAACAAAATTTCATCCTCAACAACATCCAAATTTAAATGTATCATAATATTCTGAAATTTAATTTAAAAAAGTATCTATTCGTTTTTATGCCCGCGACAATTAACACGATTCCATTTCCTTTTAATCTCCAATTAAAGGCAAGGATACACATTAACTCGTTCTAATTTCAACTTGATGTCCAATAACAAACCGTGAGTAATGGTAACAAGAGTGAAGAGGAAAAAGAAGAAAAAAAAGAACGAAGAAAAAGGAGCGAGGAACTTCACCGAGATGGCTAATTCGATTTTCGAGCGCACAACGTGCCCCAGTTAGGCTGCGAACCTTTGTCCGTCATCTTCGTGTCCATCATCTCCGATTCGAACGTTGTCGATGCAAAGAGAGAGAATATTGCCTCGAGGTATATCGTTAACCCTGGCTAAGCGAAACGTCAAAGCGTTCGATGTCGGACAGATCCTACACACGCGAAATAACGCGATTATGACGTTTGCCAATCGCTACTTTACTCGAACACGAACGATTAAACGGAAAATGATTCGCGATTCCAATTTTGGCTCCACGAGTCGCTTTATCTAGTTCGAACGAAATTAGAATCGCGAAATTCCAATTCCAAGAATTCGAACGATATTTTACATCAATTTTAATCGTACAAAAGGGAATATTCGTTGGAAGATTCGTTATTGTGCGGGACACGTAAATATGAATATATGGATATATTTGTATGAAAAAGTTTGAACGAATTTGATACACGTGAAAACGTAGGTGGTTTAACATTTGGTCCGAGTTTGTCGGACCCAAGATCTGATTTCTCTAGAGGCGAATCTCTCCGAATTTTCTTTCTTGGATAACTTTTCTGATATTATCTTGGAATATTTATTTTCTCTTGTTAAAGGAGATAAATTATTGGATTACAGAATGTCGAAATAATTTGGCTATATTTATATTCGTTATTTAGATGCCAAAAAAAAAAGCAATAAATTATCCTTGCAGTGTTCGATCAAAGAATCTTGGTCAATTTTTATCTATATACAAGCATTTCTAATGTGCAGTAATTTTAATCTTCCAATGTATTTCGTTTCTTATCAATTAACTGTATAGCATAGATGCGTGATTCGAAAATTAAGTTTCAACTTTTTTCCATTCCACATATTTCACACATTTTTCTTTTTGTTTTTTTGATAATTTTAATAATTCTATATATTTCCTTAGAGCTTGAAAATCTTTCGTGTAAAAGTTTCGTGTAACGTGCAAGTGTCAAGCCATTTATTTCAATTTCCTCGCGGTCTAAGGAAGAGTGGCACTTTACGAAGAATTTCAGAGGCAGCTTTTATCCTTTGCTGGACTCGGTTGGTGGCTCTCGAAAGCTCTCGTCTAACCCCTTTCGGATATTATATCCGAGGCCATATGCTGTCCCAATGAAAATTCCATGCTCTCTGGGCTTCGACTGGTCCCTTTGCAAACGCCTTATCCATAAATCTTTAGCATGGCATCCCGCCCGACAACTTCGTGCATCGTTGGGAATAATGCTACCGTCTCTGAACAACCAGCGACTCCGTTTAATAGAATTTAATTTATAGCGATTCACGGCCACCTGTCATACGTTCAAAGTTTCTTTCGAACAGTTGGAAATTGAAAAATATATCCTGTCTGTATATCAGAGTTTTTTCAGAGATGCTTTAAAGAGTTTCCTTTTGAATACAGCCTTCTTACAAGTTTTGAATCAAAGTTTACAAAAGTTTACAAAGTATTCTGTGTCATATTTCATACCTTTGTCTTGAACAATTATAAAATATCGAAATTAGTCGAAATTCTGATCGAATACTCAAATTTCTTTCTTTCCCTCGCATATTTAGAATTTTTCTCTCAATTCTATTCAAAAATATGTTTTTTCTCTCGAAAGATTCGATACTCTTGCTTTCGAACGAATCATTGTTACATCCGAATAATCTCCTGTCGAATCGTGAAGCTTGCAAACAAGTCGTACGTAACTTCCTCACAAGGAAATTATATTTCAACCTTCGTCTCGAAAACGAGTCCATTTCCAAGCAGAATTGGGTTCCGCGATCTTCGACCATAGCGATCCGTTTATAAAGTGACGCGTAGATAACAGTGGCGGATATTCAGAATTTTCATTTTAAAAACGATTATCCTCTCGATACATCTCGATTCTCGATGGATAACACGAAGAGAGCATCGCCGAAGTATCCTTATCTCTCATCCCTTCCTCGAGGACGCACGCTCCAATTTCCTGGCCCCTCTTCCCCTTCCCCTTAAAATGGAACAAGTTCGTTGTCTCCAAGAATCGAGATCCCGTGTTCTTCTCAGGAATTGGATTTCGGAGGCCGACGACGGTTTCAAGAGCGGAAACTCGCGCGAGAAGAGTTCGGGTCATCTGGTTTTCTGGTACTGGAAAAAATGATTGCGAGGAGGAGAAAAGAAACATTTTGCCAAGAATAGAGTCGTGTATTCCAACGTGATTTCAAACTAAATTGCCAAGCCTGATATAGAGAATAAGTGGCCAATTATCGCGCCTTCCTCGAGCATCTCTGATGGAGAACAAGATTACTTCAGCTTGCTTTTTTTAACCACCGGCGAGGGAAGCATTACTATGAAAATGAAACGTGGAATATATGTATATATATTTTTCTGTCACGAAAGAAAGAAAGAAAAGAATTTTCTCTTTCACGATTTTCAAATCGTGAGAGGAAGAAAGATCTGAAGAAAAAAAAAAATAATAATCTTATCGTAAAGACCGATTCTTCTCAAGTTTTTCTTGAGAAGATTCTCTCAAAATTTCTCAAGAACGTATTTCACGTATTATTTCATCTAAAAGTTATGAGATACGACGAGATAAGAGGACGACTTCTGGAAAGGAATTGTGGGGATACAAGACGACAAATTTCACGCTATTCACGCTCGAGAAATTGTCAAAAAGATATGTCAAACGAGGTCGAAGGAAGAATCGACGGGATGATGGATCTTTCCTGAATTTTTTTCGAATTTTCATCGAGGACAAAAGGATACGTTTCTCGCAAAGAGAAAGGCGAGAAATGATACTCGAAAACGAAGGAAGGATACCATATCGTAAATAGAGTTTCAACCGGTTGGAAATGGCGTGAAATAGCCGTCGAAGGATATATAACCAGAAATAGAGAATAGGTGGTGTTACATCGACGATTCGATTGTTGATGCAAATTGTTGCAAGCGAACAACGAATAAACAAAATTATCTCGAATGGAAAATTAATACAGTTTGCGATCTTTCCTATTCTTTGTGCGTTCTTCATATTTAACAACGATGTCACACACAATTCGATTTCCAATTAATTTGAAAATGTATTTTGAAAGAATTCATCTATCAATGTGCGAAGATATTTTATAACTATTTGTATTTTTCCACTGATTCTGATCTTGAAATTATAGCAGAAAATCAAGGAGAATGTCGTTTAATCAAAAAATTGAATTTTTTTTAGTTTATTCAACAACTAAAAGTTTCTTAAATATAGATAGAATTTATTTCGCTTTGAATCACTAGAAAATATCCAAAGGACATCAGATTTATACTCTGCATAAAAACAATCTAGCTATCACACTAATTACACAAATTGCACAAATTTCTACGAGTATCAGATAATCAGTTAGGATAATATTTACACACGATATTCCTCTTTTCTCTCTCTATTGCACGTTGTATAATAAGTATAAAAAAAAAGAAAGAAAAGAAAAGAAATAGAATTTACCATGAAGTTGCAGTTAGAGAATAAAGCGTTACAATGGTGATAGGGGTTAGTAGATCGTGGCCAATTCTGAAACGAGGTCGTGGGTTTAACATTGTATCAGAGACCTTCGCGAGCGAAGCCCTTTTCGGAATTATGGCGGCCAGAGATAGCCAACTACGGGAAGGGGATGAACCTCTAAACTAAATTTTCAAAGAAAATATATCATTTTCTTGGGTGGATGGATAATCCGCCCAAATTACGCCCCTACGTTAATTCATTGTTCACGACTTTGAGAGAGGATATTAAAAGATCCGATAAACAGTAGCTCGTAATAATCTAGATGAGACGTTAACTTGAAAGCGTCGGGGGCTCGTAATATCCTGGAAATTACGAGTTTCGACTCTTCTTCAACTCGAATTTGCACGCCAAGTTTCCCGTAACTTTCCCAGTTACATATAAATTCAAACTTTCCCGTTATGGTTAGCCAATATTCCCGTGTTTCGTAATCGAGGATTTAACTTTTGACTCGATTCAACCACTGAGATGAGCCAATGAACGCGGGACTTTAATGAGCAAGTAAAATCATCTAATTTCTCCACTTCTCGTAATATTTTATCATTGACTCGATGATTATAACGTAATCGGTATACATACAACGTAATTTTTTAACTTTATTAATTAAAATTATATTGGGTTGGCAACTAAGTAATTGCGGATTTTTTTTAGAAAATCAAAGACAATTTTTCCACGGAACTAAATAACTTTATTCTGTAATGTGTTGCCCATTTTGATGAATGACCTTTTGCCATCTTTCAGGCAGCATCATAATCCCATGTTCATAAAACTTCTGGTTTTTATTAGCAAAAATCTGAATCAGGTACGATTTGATATCATCATCGTTATTGAAATTTTTATCATTCAAGGAGTTTTGTAAAGATCGAAACAAAAAGTAATCAGATGGTGCAAGGTCAGGACTATATGGTGGATGTGGCAAAACATCCCAACCAAGCTCCAATAATTTTTGCCAAGTGACCAAATATGTGTGTGGCCTTGCATCGTCATGATGAAATACAACACCTTTTCGATTTGTCAATTCGGACCACTTTTCTTCAACTGCATTGTTTAATTTCGTTAGTTGTTCAATGTAGACAATAGAATTGATCGTTCAGTTGGGTGGTAAGAGTTCAAAATAGACAATTCCTTTGTAATCCCACCAAAGTGATAACAAAATCTTTTTTTGATGAATACCAAAATTTTGATTTTGATGTTGTTTGAGCTGGTTCACGTGGCCTGCTCCACCATCTTTTCTGCTTGATATTGTTATAAACAATCCATTTTTCATCGCCAGTTATCAGTCGTTTTAAAAATGGATCATTTTCATTACATTCTTTAGCAAATCGCAGCTGTTAATACGTTGCGTTAAATGCTTTTCTTTCAGTTCGTGAGGAATCCATGTATCGAGTTTTTGAACATAGCCAAGTTGTTTTAAGTGGTTTTCAATGCATGTATGCGATACATGAAGCTTCTCTGCAATCTCACGAGTTGTACTGTGACGATCCGAATCGATTATTGCTTCGATTAGGTCGTCGTCAACTTCAACTGGACGACCAGAGCGTTTTTCGTCTTTGAGTGAAAAATCATCAGAACGAAATTTGTCAAACCAATTTTGACACTGCCGTTCTTTTAAGGCTTCGTCGCCATAAACAGCACATAATTTTTTGTGAGCTTGCGATGCGTTTCTCCCTTTGCGAAAATAAAAAAGCAAAATATGACGATAATGTTCCTTTTGATTTTCCATTTTTCAACGAACGCCAAACGAAAACTACGCAACCGATCAAAAAACTTTTTTTACCGATTGACAGTTGAATTGCCAACTATCAAATAACAAAATGTGTTTTACATTTGGACTATGCCAGCAAACTTAAAAATTCAACTAAAATCATCTATGAGTGAAATCCGCAATTACTTAGTTGCCAACCCAATATATCTTAAAATCCCACGATCATCCTACGCTCCACGCGTTCAATAAAAATGTATTAAAAATTATTTATTATTTATCTTACGAAGGATGTCGACACTCAGAACAAAAATAAAAAAAGAAACAAGAGACGGGAAAAGAAATATTTGTCTTACCTTGACACGCTCCTCGCCAGATGGAGCGCCGAAGAAGGGGCCAACGAGTCTCTACGATCGCAGCGACACCTGTGCTGGTGGGAAGGCTGCCGGCTCCTGTAACCCACGGTAGCTATGATCGTTTGCTGCACTTGCTGCGCTTGCGGCTGCGGCTGCGGCGGCTGCGGCTGTGGTTGCTGCGCCTCGCCGTCGAGCCTGCAATATAGCTCGATGTCCGGTACCGATCTCGTGGCCGGATCCTCGGTGGTGCCGCTCTCCTCGGAGCCGCCGAGCCCCGAGACGGACAATTGTGGCGAGGCAACCAAAAAGGTTGCTCGATCCTGTCGCGTGAGCACCGGCTTGCCCTGAGACGCCGCGGCAACAACGACCGGCGGGGGTGGCGCCCTGCTCAGCAGGGCGGCCGTCTCCTCGCTCGAGCCGTAATCGGTACCGTTCCCACCCTCTTGCGAGCCCACATTCCCGTTCGTGTTCATCTTGCGCCCGGCTTCCTTTCTGTCGCGTCACGTGGCCATCTCCTGCAACAACCAACCGCGAACCGTCTCAGGATAGATTCTCTTACGTCGCTCCATTTTCGATCGCGCGAGGGAATTGCTTGGAAAGTGATGTCGGTGATGGATGGGCAGGGAAAAGTTAAAGGGGAAAGAGATGGATCTTCTTTTATTTATTAGAGACACGGGTGTCCCATTTTTTGGAATTTTTTGCGCGATGAATGATAGGTTTGATCATTGATCACGATAGTTTTTAATTTCGTATACTTTGTTTAAAGTTTGTAAACGAAAGGAGCTGAGATATGAAAGTTTTTTATAACCTAATTTTATTTATAATAAATGAGTAAGGATTTATCGAGGAAAGATTGAAATAATATGTGTGAAGAGGATAAATTTATAAGATTAAATCAAAATGAGTTACTTTCCGCATTACTTTTCACGCTATGTGCACGCAATGTGGTTGAAAATAATTCGTTTTCACCTGCATTGATTTCCTGTCTATTGAAAACCGACGTCTTACGCGGATTGAAAATCTTTGCCAAATTCAGAGGAAATCCAAGGATCGACGTTACCAAATTTCCAAGCCACGTGTGAATATCGATTTTCAACATGGATGAGCGAAGCCGCTGTGCAAGGGTACGTAAATACCCTTCGAGTATCGACAACCGATTGAACGTGTCGTTGGCTTCAAACGAAACGGTCCTTGACTCTTCGAGACTCGCCCCGTCGTGAAATTCGTCATTTTCGCTCCCTCGTTCACTCGCTCGCGCAGAGATTTATCCGCGTTGTCACTCACGTTCTCAATGCAGTTCCTCCTCGAAAACGTTAAAACTCACAAGTCCGGGCTTACTCGATTTCTCGTTAAACACGACGGTTTAAACTCTGGTAACTGTAACGGAATTACAAGCGTGAATAAAAACCTCATGTTATTTAAGTTTTATGTTAATAATCCGAATATCCAGTTATTCTTTCATTCGACGCAAAATTGAAAATTTTTTTAATCCCCCTGTTTGAAAAGATTTTCACCGTTGTCGCGTCTTAATTCCCTCGAATTAAAATTTTCAAATTTTAGAATTAATTAAATTGAATAAAAGATTTTAAGTGACAATAACGATAAGAGTTTTATTCTCGAATCGTATATATTTTTCCGTTCAAAATTTTATTCATTAAAATTCTCTCGATAGAATCCTACAATCCTTGTTTTCAGCCAGCTCTATATTATTAAAATTCTCCACGTTGTCTCTCGTTGTGTTCTTTTTTCTTCCTTCTTCGTCAAATTTCGTTATTAAAAATTTTCAAAAAAATTTTAATTTCGAAACGTAGCATAAATAATAAGAAACCAGATTATATCCTATTGTTCTTGCGGAACCGAAATTGAAAATTCTACGGGCGTATTAAAAGAGCGTTTTCGAGAGAAGAAAAGAAGAGTTAAAATTTCATCAACATGCAGCATGGGCTGCGGGATCGAATCATGGAAATGAAATTCGGGTTTCCCTTCAATTCGGAGAACGTAAATGAGGAATAATGGATGGAACCAGAAATAGTCTGGGTTCTTTTCTCTTTTTTTTTTTTTTCCTTTTCGTCCATCAGTCTCTGAAAAAACTGCGAGCTATTTCGCAATGGCCGCAGAGATGCAACCGCAATTTGTACAGATGTCGATTGCCGACCGCGCGCAAATTCGAACGTGATAGATTTGAAGAAAAATGAAATTGACCGATTCCCTTCGCATTTTCGCATTTTCAAGAAATATTAACGAGAATTATATTTTTCATCGAGAAAAATACTTGGATGCTAACTAGGTGTAACATCACACTTGAGCCGCGTTTAATCTGCCCTTGAATTAATTTTAATATCAGATACAAGGGGATATGGCGTGAAATGATTATTCTTGTAAAAATCGAGAAAGTGAAAATGAAAGTGAGAAATACACGTGTAAATTAAATAATCATTTAATTGATTGTAAAAATTATTCAATTATGAAAGTTGTTTCAAAGTGTTGTTATTTAATTTCGTGAAACAAACTTGAACTATATTCCAGATGCTGATAAAATTTTTTTAATTCCATGGATGTATATCAATTCCATCGTTTAATCTATTGCAAAACGACTTCTCGACTCCTTCCATCGAAGAAAAATATTGTTTTCATAAAAAAAATCTACGTAATTTGTACTTTGAACAAACTTCATTCATTCCATTTAAGAATCTTCAAGTTATTTTTCTTTTCCTTTGCACAGTATTCCAATATTTTAATGACTTTTATTCTCACGTAACTCACAATAATATTAATTTCCATTCTAATGGGATATTCTGTTGAAAATGTAAAAAATTTCTTTTGTACAAAAATATAAATTAAACGCTTTCTCTATTTATACTCCCCTATATCGATATCAATTCTCACTTTACGCTATTAATCGCGTTGAAATTTGGACAGCTTATCTCGAAAATCGCTTCTATATATTTTCTGTGTTTAACGGGGCACGTTGAAAACGTAAGACCGTTTCGAATCTTGGCCGATAGCGTCGCCAAAAACCTCGAGCAAGCATGAATAAACGTTTCCATCTTCCGTGCATGGATTTTATATAGATCTAGATAGCCGATCTAGATAGATCCAATAATTAAACAGGTTTCCGGCCTTTCGTGCCAAAATGTCATGAATCTCTGAACCTTCGAACTTTTCGCTCGTTCTATAGCTTTCCACGAGCTTAAACAATCGTCGCATTTATGCTGAAAAATATTCCTAGTATTTATTTAGTGAACAAATATTTTGCGGAGAAATTCAATTAATTTTTAATGAAAATTTATATAACGAACGAAGGAATCTTTTCGACGGGGATGAAATTTAGTATTCTTTCTATACAATTTTGTGAGAACGCTAAAGTGTATTTTGATAAATGAAAATTAATACAATTCTAGAAAAATAATTCCAGCGTTAAAAAATTAAAGAAGAAAAACGAATTGAAAGTTTTGTAAGAATGATTTATTTTAAATTTAACGCGCGTATTTTTATCATCAAATTTTACTCACAACAAATATTAGAATATACCTTCGTATATCTATATATATATACATATGGAAAGAGAGCAGCTTAAAGAACAAGCTTTTAGCAAAAAAAAAAAAAAAAAAATACGTAAAAAAAAAACTCTCGTTGTATTTGCACTTACACGATGCAACGGCAAATGCGTGGTAAGTTCGTAAGCACCTCTTCCGACGCATTTCCATTTCATCCTCGAAGAAAGTTATTTTCCTAGTGGATGAAAGAGTGCGCGACGAGTATGGACGAGTAAACGTCTTCAATCCTTCCAAATGAACGCGAAATCCCTTCACCCTTGACAGCTTTAAAATACGGATACAGCCCTTCTCCTCCTCCCTCGCGGATAATAAATTAAAATTTAATGGAGACGCGGTGGGTAATAAAAGACGAAAGGGAAGGAAAGTGGATGGTGCGAAATTGCCTCCACGAAATCCACGAATTTAGGCAAGTACCGAACAACACACGAACACGAAAATAATTAGGAAAACACGGGAGAATGTGCTTCTACAGCGAGAGAAAAAAAACGTGTATGAAAAAACACGTACCTTTTTCTTTTCGAGGGCGACATGATTGCAGAATAATTTCCATTTTTATTTTTATAGAGTTTATTTTTCTGCAACTTACGGGAAGAATAATTTACTAACTTGGATCTAAGTAAATAAGTTGAAAAAGATTGAAATTAAAAATTAAAAATTAAACAAATTGAATTATTTCTTCGATAAATAAAATTTACATCTTCACGAGAGACATATTTCAAAAATATACAAATTTCTCGAATTCATTCTAAAGGATTGAATTCAACTTTTGAAAAAGGAATTTTTTTATTTTTCAATCGATATTCTTTCTTTGCAACGGTATATCCACGGTGTTTCCACAATAATCAAATCAAATCCCCAACAAACGCGCAACAGAAAAAAAAACAGATACTGCATGTGCAAATAAAATCGAACTCTCACGCGTCCTCCCCGCCCTTTTTTTTTTTTTTTTTTTTTCTTTCTAGCAAAACTCGCCGCAAGGGGTTAAAGTTAATCCTCGATGTATGCATTTTATACAGCCAATATCCATGCCTTCCTGCAGCAATGGAAACGAAAGACCGACCAATCAAACGATATGATACTCGCGAGATGTCTAACTCATAAATATCTACACAACCAAACACGAACTCCACAACGAGCCCTTGAATACACGAACAACGACTTGAGGCTTCTTCTATAAAATTCGAATCCCTTCACAACTATGGGGGATGTAAAGTGATTTTGAACGATAGTAAAACTGCGCGAATTTCTTCCTCCCTCCGGAAGAAATCCATGAAATCCATTCTCCATTTGAGGTATATTATCTCGACGAAGATAGAAACTTTGTAACGAGGTTTTTTTTCACTTATGTCGTTATTTGTTTCACTTGTTAATTGGAATTTCGTTTCGACCAAAATTCAATAGAATATCGTACAATTATTGCTCGTTAATTGGTAAAAATTCTGTACAAATTCGAGATTCTGTTGGAGAACTAATTTCATCGCGTCGAAAAGAATTTTGCATAAATTAACCCGTGGCTTGAGTTTCTTTTTGAATAACGATTAATCTTTTCTTAGACACCGACTTTTTGTCCCTCGAAAAATACTCTTAAATATTTATTAATGTGTGAGAAAAAATGGAATAAATAATTCGTAACAGATATTATTTACATACATTTACATGCATTAGAAATACGTTATTAAGCAACAAATTTTTCAACGTATATATAAAATTTAGAAAATTTAATACTGGATAAATGAATTTTTGAAAAATTCTAAATTATTTCTCTCTTATTCGAGAATCAATAATATCAATAATCACTTTTTGTTAGATCAAACAAATAAATTAAATATATTTTCTTTTCGAGTAATTAACCATTAATCTACGATATAACTAAATTCACTTATTTTCCTTTTCTACTTCTTTAGACTTAGAAATATACAACTACTGCAGAGAAGAAAAAAATCGAAGAAAATCGTCCCATACCAATTAAACTTCTTAAAACTCCCCAACCAAGCTTATCATAGACTCAAAAATTTCCCTTTTTATCCATAAATTTCATAAATATCGAAACCGTGCCGATATTCAAATCCTACATTCTTGACAACTATTAACCTATGATATAACTAAATTCACCTCACTTATTTTTTTTTTTCTACGTTTCTTTAGAAATGTACAACTACTGCATAGAGAAGAAAAAAATCGAAGAAAATCGTCCCATACCAATTAAACTTCTTAAAACTCCCCAACCAATTCTATCATAGACTCAAAAATTTCCCCTTTTATCCGTAAATATCGAAACCGTGCCAATATTCAAATCCTACATTCTCGACAACCATTAACCCTATAACTAAATTCACCTCACTTATTTTTCTTTTTCTACGTTTCTTTAGACTTAGAAATGTACAACTACTGCATAGAGAAGGAAAAAATCGTCCCATACCAATTAAACTTCTTAAAACTCTCCAACCAACCTTATCGTAGACTCAAAAATTTTCCTTTTTACCCATAAATTCCATAAATATCGAAACCGTGCTGATATTCAAATCCTACATTCCCTAAAAAAAAAAAATTCCTTCGAAATTCTCCGCTTTCCGTGAAAAGCGGAGAAAAAGCGGAAAGAGAGAAAGGCGCGTTCTCCTCCATCGAAACATACTTTACATCCTTTTCTTACCTCCGCGTTATCGGTCCGCGAGAAAGAATAGAAGAAGCCCCGCATTCGCGTTTGCGATCTTGTTCGCCTTTTATCCCGGAATACACAGAACTGGTAGCAGTCCCGTGGAGACAGTTCCTCTGTTTATAATATTATACACAAATACGAAGCCGTACGCATTAGGAACAACGTCGAAACCGTGTCGATCTCTCGTGTTTACCCTCGACA